>NW_022991680.1:339398-471898 GCF_902827175.1 Gymnodraco acuticeps
AGTCGCAACGTCCCGACTAATCAGAGCACAGTGGGCGCATAGGGAGGGGGGGGGGCAAGAGCTCCAACAAGCCGTGTAGGACAGAGAGTGAATACTTTACAGAGATGCTGTTTGAGAAACCAATGTGAGTTTGGAAAATGTAACAATGTAAATCTATTCTAGTCGACCTCAACAATGGAAACATGATCAGTAGAAATGGCCATGACATGGGACCTTTAAAATGTAATTAAACCAAAATAAATAATCAAAAATGTCAAAGGGCATTTACCCTAACCCTTACCCTTAAAATGATATACAAATGATAATAATATAGGACAGTAATTTAGACCAAAATAAACAACATTAAATATGTCACTGCCACAACCTATTGAAAATGCAAGACAATATAATAATAATGATAGATGGAAACAAACTTTGTAATTGAAAATAAAAGCTGATTAATTCCCCACACACTATCTTCCTACCCCTGCTACTAAACACCAAGTGGAGGTTTTTCCTTTACGTCCACAAAGCATAATAATGAGGCAGTTTTTGTTCGTTTCACAGAAATGTTTTGCAGCAGTGATTTATCTCCAGCGGCAGAGGAGGGCGTGTCACACCGGGATAGATTACACAGAGAGGCTTAGGAGAAAGATGGATCCTCTGATCAATGTGTCAGCAGCGGGCTCTCCTCTCTTAAGTGCTGAAAGTAATCTGGAGTGATTTACAATATTGACCAGGAGGAAGCCTTCACCCTGCAGAGGATGTGATGTAACCCCCCCCCCCCTGTGCCCCATGGAGAGCACTGTGACCCAGGGCCAATAACACAGGGGAAATCACGTGGAGTCAAGAATATGAACAATATGAATATGCTCTCTCCACAGAGGTCTACTTTGACTAAATCTTCATTTCCTTGCAACCATCTTTGATTGGTTTTGACAGAGGCTAAATGGATGCGTTACAGTGATAGGCAGAATAAAGAAAACCAGGATATCCTGCGTGATCACATTACACTGCCTTAATGCATCTTTACTGAGGGCTCGTAACCTGTACTTAGCAATGCTCTGGGACTCTCATCCAATTACTTTAAGCCCTTTTGGGTTTGTCTACATTATTTAACAGAACAATCAAGTTAAAGATTTATATTTGTGATAATAAAATGTAGCAAAGATAGTGAAATCACTTATCATGCTATATCCTAATATTAAAGGATGAGTTGTACATGTCCAGAATACACCTCTGTGTTATTGAGTAACATTACTGACATTAGATAACGGACCTGCTTAGATATTTCTTATTTGTTGCTAAATGTAATGGTGTCACAATGCACCACCCTACTGATGATCATTGGGATATTTACAAAATGGAATAATATTACTGTGTAAATGATCCTGAGAGATATACAGACAATAATGGACTCACCCAAGGTTCTGATTATGGTTCAGTGTACATTAGGTACTTTTCCTAAATGTATGCTATCAATAAAAGCGAATTGCCACATTCTTATATTTAATAGTTTTTAAAAATGCGGAAATATACAGTATACAATGTCAGCTTGGGCGCCTGATATCGCTTTCACTCACAGCGTCGCGAAGGTCACGCTTCACTTTGCTTCACGCACCTGAAAACGAAATGCCGAAGACTTCAGCTGTGTGGGACTATTTTAAATTGGACGACGATAAGACGAAGGCAGTGTGCCAAATATGCAATATGAAACTGGCCTACCACGGTGGCACAACAACTATGAAAAGTCACCTGAATGCTAGTAGTAGCTTAGCTTAGCTGTTGTCCAGTTGCCATGATGCAGCTGCTTTATCCGCCGTTTAAACAGTAACGTTACACATGATAAAAACGTATATGTATATCCGGAGCCCGAAAAATGGTATTCGGGACAGCCCTAGTGTACATATTACAAAACGTTAGATTATCTGTTATTTTATCAGGCCATATGATTCCCAGATTGTTCCTTTCTTAATGTAAAAATGACTGTAAATTAAATGATTCAAACACTACAGAGACCCCCCCCCACCCCCTTCATCATCCATCCCAACATGACTCACCAGAACTCGATCTCCGACCCTCAGATCTTTATCGCCTCCTTTCTTCACGGAGCCGCTGTCGGACATGTTGGACCCCGACTCGTTCCCCGTCCTTATGGTGCTGTTGAGCAGCCCCTCCCTCAGGGGCATCACCACCACCCTCTGGCTGGGGGGGGGCACGCCGTTGCCCCCCTGGTTCTGGGAGTCGATGGAGTGGCTGTCGCTGCCCTCGCCCGCCTGCTGCCGGTTCAGTTTGGAGGGTCTGGTGAAGATGCCCTGCAGAGCCTGGCACTCGAAGTACCGCACGCCGCCCACCGACCCGTCGTTCTTGCCCACCAGGTCGTTGAGGATCACGCCGGCCCACTGTCCCGGGGCGAACTGGGTCTCCCCGAGGTACGCGATGACTCCCAGCTTCACTCCGTTCACCCACACCGTCTCTCCCACCGTGTAGTCCCCCAGGACTTCATCGCCCTCTTCGGTGATTTTAGTGGGTGTGGTGGGCTTCAGGGGAGTATCTGGAGACAACATGAGTGTTATTAGTTACGATGTAGAGAAGGAAAAGGTTTCACATAACAAACAAAAGCAGGCAATTAAAGACAAGAAACAGAGGGGATGCATGATTTTAAAACAAAAACTAATTGCGATTGATGATTGGCGATATTAGATTGTTCACATTATCATAAAAAAAATACATTAAAATGATCTGGATTATTTTTAAAGGATTTATTTTAGGTCTAAAGGCTGGGACTTCCCTGCAGAGCCACTTTGCAGTACAACATATTTTGTACATATCGTGGCTATATTTCACCAACTATTGCACTTACTGCTAATTGGATAATGCTTTTTATTTCATTATAGTGTACAGTAATCGATGCCATTTCATTTATATTGTAATATCACAGTACCACAGTACACTCACTACACTCCCCCCTCCCTCTACCCGCAAAAAAAATAAAATATTTATCAATATAACTTAAACAACAGAGCCATGAAGATAAACATAACATGGAAAAAAGGGGGAAAAAAGGAAACAAATAAATAAACCCACATCAAAATAAAACAAACAAATAATTATACAATTAATTATACAATACAGCGACAATATAGACAATGACAACACAACTAGTATTTCCGGCCGTCAGGACTAATAGCCACAGAGTGCACCATTCCATCACTGGTCATGGTGATAAGTAAAACAATGGCAACCACAGAGCTTGAAAGATATGCCCACGATTATATTTTTCCAATGTCATTTTCTCCAGAGGTAAAACATGTGTTATCTGATCAATGAAAAGTTTAAATGTTGGAGGACTTTCTATCTTCCAGATAATGCTATTTTTGACAACATTTTGAATGACTGTGCAGTCCTTATGGACACTACTGAACAAAAACAACGAATGCAATAAAATGCATGGAAAATTAGTACTTCCTAAAACCCTCCTCATTTGATAATATATGATATGACAAACCTTTATTTACCCCATAAGGAAATTCAGGTGTTATAGCGGCAAGAGAATAAAAGTGAAACACAGGATAGAACAGACAAGTGTTTGCATTAGGGTTATAAAAATACAACTGTTGAAAATACAACAGATACAAGTGAAGATTATTAAAAATGTATATCCATGACTTGGTATGCAAATGAAATTATCTTGTACATATAGTAAATAAGTCTCGCTCTGTCTCGACATAGACTTGGGGGTCAAGTTGTAAACAGAGCCTACATTGTGAGATCATCCACTATTCATCCTTTAGATTGCGTCATGACGGAAAAAAGAGAGACAGAGAGAAACATGCTTGTGTGGCAGCATCCAGCAACACAGTGCACAATTATGTGTTACTCTAATTCCTCCTGAAAGTGGGTCAGAGAGTGGTCTCTGTGGTGTGCCGCTGATTAACCCGCCGTGCAGCACTGAAGCCTGTTAGACATGAGCTGGTTTCATTTATTATTTTCCACAGCAGCCTGTAAACTGAGCAGGCCTCCATTAGCACACAGTCTGCTGCGCCACACTGCCAGGAAGTGTCTGTCTGTCTGTCTGTCTGTCTGTGTGTGTGTGTGTGTGTGTGTGTGTGTGTGTGTGTGTGTGTGTGTGTGTGTCTGTCTGTCTGTCTGTCTGTCTGTCTGTCTGTCTGTCTGTCTGTCTGTCTGTCTGTCTGTCTGTCTGTGTGTGTGTGTGGTCTAGCATTACTATACTTGTGGGGACCTAAATCTGTTTACATAGTCACGTGTGGGGACTGGCTTCCCTTATGGGGACAAATTGGAGGTCCCCATGAGGGGAATCATTAATATTAGGGTGAAGACTTGGTTAGGATTAGGGTTAGGGTTAGGCATGTGTTGGTTATGGTTAAGGTTAGGATAAGTCTCCAGGAAATGCATGTAAGTCAATGTAATGTCCCCTGGAGTGATGTATACATGATATGTGTGTGTGTGTGTGTGTGTGTGTGTGTGTGTGTGTGTGTGTGTGTGTGTGTGTGTGTGTGTGTGTGTGTGTGTGTGTGTGTGTGTGTGTGTGTGTGTGTGTGTGTGTGTGCCAATGACTCTGCTTTATGCCTCAATTGCTCCCATATGTTGTGATGTGAGACACATCCGGCACAAAGTACAAATTTGAGGTTTTTATGTGATGATGATACAGTTTTTAGGAATGTGCTGCTTCCAGTAGAAGTTGGTTTTGGGGGGAAATATTGCTGACTGTCATGCTTTCTCCCAATATATCTATATTCTTTTTTTAAAGGTGAAACCCATTTGCTTTTGTCTGAATCAGGTCAAATGTGTGTCGTTTATTGATCATCATTTATCAGCTGACTAAAAGGTATTGACAGTCAGGTCCCTCATTGATCTGTAGTAATGTGTCCAAATGATTATCGCCCATAGCAAACAGACATCAGCTGTCAGTCACCCAGTGTTTGACCTTCAGAAGACGACTGCACATAGCAAAATATCTTTTAAATGTTTACCCAATGTCGGATAAATAAAGTATATATAATCCATGATGAACTTATTATGGTCCAGCATTGTTGTACAAGTTTCTATCCCAATTGAAGTAACACGATGACAGAGCCACTCTTTACAGTATTACAATAATAGACTGAGTGTCTTTAGTGACTTTGTCCGGAAAAACGCCGTCTCAAGTTTCTGCTAATGCTAACCGAACATTTCCACTCTGCAGCTTCCCATTAAAACATTTAATAAGAAACCTGAGTTGGCTTTTATTATGAAGCAATCCCAGGAAGTGCAGTTGTCATCAAAGCACTCATTGTTGGCCTTGTATTGGCAGCAGACGAGTTTGAACGTTTGAGCTTGACAGGCTAAGGGGTGGGACATCTCTAAGCGGTTGACCAATCACAACAGAGCCTGCCAGCTAACCACTCAGAGCAGACTGGGCGCTGGTTTCAGACAGAGGGTGAAAAGAGGTGCTGCGGCACAGGCAGTATGAGACAAATAAAGAGCTTTTTGAACATTAAAGCATGGAGACATGTAGAGACACTACATACTGATATACACCTGAACATCAGCAGGAGAGGACTCTTTAAAGTAGAGACACTACATACTGATATACACCTGAAACATCAGCAGGAGAGGACTCTTTAAAGTAGAGACACTTACATACTGATATACACCTGAACATCAGCAGGAAGAGGACTCTTTAAAGTAGAGACACTACATACTGATATACCACCTGAACATCAGCAGGAGAGGACTCTTTAAAGTAGAGACACTACATACTGATATACACCTGAACATCAGCAGGAGAGAGCTCTTAAGTAGAGACACTCTATATACACTCCTGACATCAGCAGGAGAGGACTTTTTTAAAGGAGAGACACTACATACTGATATACACCTGAACATCAGCAGGAGAGGACTCTTTAAAGTAGAGACACTACATACTGATATACACCTGAACATCAGCAGGAGAGGACTCTTTAAAGTAGAGACACTACATACTGATATACACCTGAACATCAGCAGGAGAGGACTCTTTAAAGTAGAGACACTACATACTGATATACACCTGAACATCAGCAGGAGAGGACTCTTTAAAGTAGAGGACACTACATACTGATATACACCTGAACATCAGCAGGAGAGGACTCTTTAAAGTAGAGACACTACATACTGATATACACCTGAACATCAGCAGGAGAGGACTCTTTAAAGTAGAGGACACTACATACTGATATACACCTGAACATCAGCAGGAGAGGACTCTTTAAAGTAGAGGACCACTACATACTGATATACACCTGAACATCAGCAGGAGAGGACTCTTTAAAGTAGAGACACTACATACTGATATACACCTGAACATCAGCAGGAGAGGACTCTTTAAAGTAGAGACACTACATACTGATATACACCTGAACATCAGCAGGAGAGGACTCTTTAAAGTAGAGACACTACATACTGATATACACCTGAACATCAGCAGGAGAGGACTCTTTAAAGTAGAGACACTACATACTGATATACACCTGAACATCAGCAGGAGAGGACTCTTTAAAGTAGAAGACACTACATACTGATATACACCTGAACATCAGCAGGAGAGGACTCTTTAAAGTAGAGACACTACATACTGATATACACCTGAACATCAGCAGGAGAGGACTCTTTAAAGTAGAGACACTACATACTGATATACACCTGAACATCAGCAGGAGAGGACTCTTTAAAGTAGAGACACTACATACTGATATACACCTGAACATCAGCAGGAGAGGACTCTTTAAAGTAGAGACACTACATACTGATATACACCTGAACATCAGCAGGAGAGGACTCTTTAAAGTAGAGACACTACATACTGATATACACCTGAACATCAGCAGGAGAGGACTCTTCAAAGTAGAGACACTACATAGTGAAATGCACCTGAACATCAGCAGGAGAGGACTCTTTAAAGTAGAGACACTACATACTGATATACACCTGAACATCAGCAGGAGAGGACTCTTTAAAGAGAGACACTACATACTGATATACACCTGAACATCAGCAGGAGAGGACTCTTTAAAGTAGAGACACTACATACTGATATACACCTGAACATCAGCAGGAGAGAACTCTTTAAAGTAGAGACACTACATACTGATATGCACCTGAACATCAGCAGGAGAGGACTCTTTAAAGTAGAGACACTACATACTGATATACACCTGAACATCAGCAGGAGAGGACTCTTTAAAGTAGAGACACTACTGATATGCACCTGAACATCAGCAGGAGAGGACTCTTTAAAGTAGAGACACTACATACTGATATACACCTGAACATCAGCAGGAGAGGAATCTTTAAAGTAGAGACACTACATACTGAAATGCACCTGAACATCAGCAGGAGAGGACTCTTTAAAGTAGAGACACTACATACTGATATACACCTGAACATCAGCAGGAGAGGACTCTTTAAAGGAGAGACACTACATACTGATATACACCTGAACATCAGCAGGAGAGGACTCTTTAAAGTAGAGACACTACATACTGATATACACCTGAACATCAGCAGGAGAGGACTCTTTAAAGTAGAGACACTACATACTGAAATTCACCTGAACATCAGCAGGAGAGGACTCTTTAAGTAGAGACACTAACATACTGATATACACCTGAACATCAGCAGGAGAGGACTCTTAAAGTAGAGACACTACATACTGAAATGCACCTGAACATCAGCAGGAGAGGACTCTTTAAAGTAGAGACACTACATACTGATATACACCTGAACATCAGCAGGAGAGGACTCTTTAAAGTAGAGACGCTACATACTGATATACACCTGCACATCAGCAGGAGAGGACTCTTTAAAGTAGAGACACTACATACTGATATACACCTGAACATCAGCAGGAGAGGACTCTTTAAAGTAGAGACGCTACATACTGATATACACCTGAACATCAGCAGGAGAGGACTCTTTAAAGTAGAGACGCTACATACTGATATACACCTGAACATCAGCAGGAGAGGACTCTTTAAAGTAGAGACGCTACATACTGATATACACCTGAACATCAGCAGGAGAGGACTCTTTAAAGTAGAGACGCTACATACTGATATGAACCTGAAAATTAATGTCACTTTAAGTAGCCTTTTGAATGCAGGACTTTGACTTGAAGTGTGTTTAACTCACTTTAAGCTGTGCCCACCTTCTTGCACAGTGAGGGCAAGAGACGTATAATTATTTAGTTGTAATGGAAACACAGGATACACCATGTGACCCTGAAAGCAGACCCATGATTGTGGGTTGCCGCGGCAACAGCAGAGCGAGGGCAGAAGGATCCTGGGCCGAGGGAAGAGAGGAAACACAAACCCTCACTTTCACTATTGTGCTCGGCCTCCTCCCACCACCCTCTGAATCCCACTATTCATCCGCTGCGTACAATGAGACCTCCACAGCTTCCTCCCTCCTCCCCCCAACTCTCTCTCACACACACACACACACACACACACACACACACACACACACACACACACACACACACACACACACACACACACACACACACACACACACACACACACACACACACACACACACACACACACACACACACACACACACACACACACACACACACACACACACACACACACACACACACCTCTTTAACTCTGCCATTTTATGATCTTCTCTCACAATGGCTGTATTATCTTGTTCTTTTGTTTTAAATTGGGCTTATCAAGGCTGATGCTGATGCTGTCCGTCCGAGCAGCAGATGGACGGGCCGAGCATTAATGTTTTTACTTCTGATTCATTTGCTGCCTTCAAATGTGCTCTATCTGTGTGTTAGTGTGTGTAAGTGTAAGGGTCAAATCCTACATTTAAGGGGAACAAATCCACAAGTTTAAGCCGTTTTTCTAGTTAAAAAGAAGTTTATTTTTGTGAAAATTCCTTCCTACTCAATTATTTTCTTTAGGTTCAAGATTTTGATTTCATTTTTTATGTTGAACAGAATCAGATGCATCTTTTTTCTGTAACATCATGTTTTTTTTGTGTTATTAACAATCACCTTTTTGATTATCATTATATATTTTCCGCAAAAATTGCACAAAATGCAGTTTTCAGACTCTCAAATGTGTCATAGTAAATTGTATGTATAAGAGGTAATTGGATGGACGTTTTTTTTTACTTTTTCTGACATTTTAAACACCATTAATTAATCCAGGAAATAATCTGCAGATTAAGCAATAATGAAAATGATCATTAGTTGCAGCCATTATGCATTTCCTTAATGTATTTTCATACTGCCAGGTTACAGGAGGTCTGGAGCTTCACATGGACTCACATTGTCTGATAGTTATCCGCCGAACAATGAAGGAAATTAAAGAGATTTATTCAAAAATGGTTGCAGATGAGATTAAAACTGATTTCAATCTCTGTCACTCCATACGCGTGCCATGGTTTACCTTATTTTACATTCAATGAGGAAATAAGCCAGTATAAACCCATTCAACCATCCATTAAGGCACATGTGTCAAACTCAAGGCCCGGGGGCCAAATCAGGCCCTTGGTGGATTTAATTTCGGCCCGCAGGATAATTTCTAATTCCTATTAGATCTGGCCCTCCGGTATATTGCACGCACACCTTCACTCCATCCTGAGGGTCTCCTCAGCTCAGAGCCTGAGCCCAAACATTGATGAGCTTGCACCCAAGATGAGATGCCAAGTATCTGAGCTAGCATCACAGAGCAGCACACTGAGTTCAATGGATGTTTCCTTCTGCACTTTCTCTCTCACGACAACAGGGCATGTTTGGTTTGTTCTTTGAGGGAAATAGTTTTGTTGAAGCTGTTGTTGGCCTGTGGAAAAATGTACTCATAAGAAATGACTCCGGAAAAGCTGCAGATAGAGCCATAAGAAATGAATGCAGCTGATTATTTAATGTTTAATGTTGTTTTTATAGGCAATAATTTAAGCTTTGTTAGTTCCAGGTTTAATATGTGCAATAAGTTCATTTCAATAAGTTCTGCAATAAACATAGAACCAGTCCGGCCCTCGACTAGTACCCATTTTTTTATTTTGGCCCACTGTGTATTTGAGTTTGACACCCCTGATCTAAGGGAACACTTTTGCAGTTTTCTTACACGGCATGCCCCAGCTGTTAGGGCAGAAACAAGTGGTTTCAGGCATGTGGTGTTTCAGATAAAAAGCTCCATTATTCTTTGCATGAATTTGCATTTAACAACTTAATTTGCAAGGGCTTCACTAGCATGCCGTATTACCAGCTAATCGACCATTTAACAACTGAAATGACTATTATGGACACACCCAAAGGACTGAACATCAGAGGATGCAGTCGTGGATCTGTGTTTGTTTAATGAAGGAGCTCTCCCTTTAGTATCACTGGGTGTGTCAGGGCATTGTGGGTAATTCTGCAAATAAAGGAGCAGCACTGATGAACTGTCTGTCAATACTGGATCTACAGGACGGTGCATCACTGTGATGAAGTCCCTCTGGTATTTAACTTGATGGTCAGCGGGAAGCACACATTTCTCTCGGGCTATACGATTGAATTAGCCCTGAAAGCGCTCTATATACAAAATAAATATTCATATAAAACCACACATGGATTTATCCTTGACCATCAGCATGTTATCACATTTTCTGCAGTAGGCTTTACTTTTAAAAGCTGCTCTTTAACTTGCACAAGTTCATCGTAAAGCTGCACAAATCAATATTCCTGCACAGGGAAATAAAACTCAAGCCCACAGCTCCACTCAGCACAGGGAGGGTTTTAGGAGTCGTTAAGGTAATTTGATTTAGTTTTATGGATGCAACTTTACTGTTTCAAGCTAAAAGAGGCATTTTCTTTTAGAGATCACTCCTTGCTGACACATTACATAAAGATAAGGGGTTACAATGCCAATGATGTGCTTATAGCTTGTTGCACTACCATTAGGAAGTTCAACATAATGCAGAATTGAGGCATACATGACAAGCAATCAGGAGGAATTAGAGGAATTAGTATTTTGGGTGCAGTAAGAGCAAGTGTCTGATCCTTTTGTCTCAGGGTATCTGCAGGAATCCTGAAGTCAGATGTAAGACCTTTTAAGACCTTTTTTAAGACCCTATCCGTACATTTTAAGACCTCATCGCCACTTGGAGTTTTAACCTTGGCGACACACTTTACCTCACATTGACTATATACAGTATTGAGTGTCCTTCCTCCTTATCTTCCAACCATTTGGACGCTAACTTGCATTTCCCCATAACGATGTTGCTTAGCAACCGGCGTAAACGGACCTTCGCGCGCTATCAAGCAGTGAGCGCGCGATGTCCTGTTCAGATGACGTCAAACCCAACGGGATGCCATCAATAAACTACACAGAATCACACTACACACCTACGCCATGATTACATTCAGGCAGACTGTAGAACACAACCTCTTTGGACAATTTATATACTTATTGAAAACAAGCTACAAAATGTAATACCTTGGAAAATGCCCTTTAATACTTTTTAATAGCCTTCATTTTCTCTAAATTGATTTATCAACTTATAATACTTTTTAAGACCCCGCGGACCCCCTTTGTCTCCAAAAATGTAACTTTCTACTCCTGTGACTGAGATATTTTGGTTCTTCCAAGGCCACTGGAGACACGTTGGAGGCACAGCTCAGTGGATTTCACATGGAAGGCAGAGAAAGGCTCAGATCCTCTCCTGTTTTCGCACATTGCCCACAGCTTCTCCTGGAGGAGGAACAGTTCTTAAACTGCAGCAAAGTAAAGTCTGCCAACACCCGACACAGAGGCCTTTTATCACAATCTCCAGCTAAAGCCAACTAACAGGAGGCTGAGATTTGGAGTACGAGGCCAGGTCAGTGTCGAAACTAATCCCTCCATCGAATCACTGAGGCAGCAAACTCGTATCAGTGTTAATAAGCGTGGAAACATGCCACAAAATGAGCAGAATAGGGCCCCTTTAAATCAGATTGATGTCTCGAAACATTGTCCTCAGTCTTAAGAGAATCATCTGTAATGTGAATCTCATTGGTCAAACACCCTGTTCATGTAAAGGATATTATTATACATATTTTAAATGTTGAAACTACATGCAGAAAGCACAGTATAGTGAGATGAAAGCTGCTCCTTGTGCACCATGATTGTGTATTTTTATTGTGGATAAACAGGATGTGAGCAAGCTAATGAGTTCATGTGTGTTTAACCCACAGACAGCAGTCACGTTAGCATAGCAAGCTAACAGCTGCTAAAATGCTACGTTAAGGGATTAACTACATTGTGAGCTAATGTTCGTGATAAGATCAGAAACATTGCAGATACGACTCCAGATGTTCTGCCTTCCACAGAGACAGAGACAAACACAACAAACATATCATTCAACAGACAATAGAAAGCTATTTTTGGTAACTCTCTTTCAAAATGCCATTTAAAAAAACAAGGAAAATAATATGCTTCTTTTGATTTGAGATGTGTTTAGATAACTCAACAAGCTCTCTCTTATTAACAGATATCACCAACGTTTTGAAACTTTGGTTTGACTTTTGACAAGTATTCATACCTTATGATTTGTTCAATACATCCAAGCTAAGGTACAATATCAGACTTCACAATTTAATTACAATATCTATAGATATATATTTATGTTCTAATGGTTTAGATATGTTAAAGGTTTTCTATAAGTTGATTGTTCAGTTTGTCTGTACTCTTGGTTTATATATGTGCTTGTACTTGTTTAATAGACATGCAGAATAAATTAAATGCATCTCAATCTAAAATAAAACACATGAACATTATGATCTGGAGTGGGATAGAAGTTATATCCAACTTATAATTGGCTTTTTTGATAGAAAAGAACAAGACAAACCATTAACATCTTATTAAGTAACATCGCTGACAGTGCACTAATTATAAACAGTGCATGAATCAGTCAATAAAACACTTCCTGTGTGGGAACAACTTCCCTGGCTCTCATGAAATTCCACAGTGGACATGGACCATGACTCACTGTTAGCTGCGTCTGATAACAGCCTCTCACACACACTGAGGATAATGAGAAGCACACGTATAGCAGCCAGAGCAGTTCCTCTGTTGTGTGACTGAGAGTGGAGCTGTAATTTAGCAGAAACTCAACTAACATGTGTGTGTGGAGCTGGTGTGAGGGGGCTGTCAGTGAGCTGAAGGCAGGGAGGATAAACACAGAGAACAGCTGTGATTACCTTCTGCAGGCAGGCTGTAATTCTGATTCAGGGCGATTTCAGGGAAGTCTCATTTTGGTAAGTAGTTCAGTTGCTCTAAGGTTGACGTCGCGCATAAGCCTTGTTTCTACATTTCACCTTTTTATTTGGGATTTCTGATTAAAGATGATGCTTTAATTTGGTATAATGTTATAGCATCATTTTTATTTTATATTTATTTCTTAATTTTTTATAATAATTTTTTTATCCCTTGTTTATTTTTATAGATTTTTTAACATTTTATTCAATATATATCTTATTTTGTATTGATTTTATTTATTTCAACACTTTTCATTTTTTGTACTTTTTCCCTTGAGGTCGACTAGAACAGATTTAAATTGTTCAATTTTCCAAACTCACATTGGTTTCTCATACAGCATCTCTGTATAGTGTGTGTATTCACTCTCTGTCCTACACGGCTTGTTGGAGCTCCTGCCCCCCCCACCCCCCCCCCCCCCCCCCCCCCCTCCCTGTGAGCCAAGCGTGCTCTGATTGGTCGGGACGTTGCGAGGCTCGTTGCTCACAGAGCTGGCTTACTGGTGTGGTTTCCGGGTCGGCGATACAGCGAGAACAAGCGAAACTCATCCTGAGCACACAAACACTCACAGCCGCAGTAAAAACAATAAGTGTGGCTTGATATTGAGAAAGAAAAAGGTTTATAAACGCTGTGAGAATGGGTCTGCGGAGAGCATTTCTCCGCCATCCCAACTCGTCTATTACCAACCAGGGGACTCCCTGTTAGTTGAACATTTACGCTAAAGGTCCCCACCCCTCCTGGTGTGTGAGGAGCTCCGCGGATTGGTCCATTTTGGTTCCCGGAAGAAACAATGGAAAAAGAGAAATCTCTAACGAGGCGTTCTGGGGCAGCATAGACAGGTATTTCTGTGTTAGAGTTTTACTGCAGGGTGTACTTTGAGGGTTTGTGACTCTGCAGACCGTTTACATGCAGAAAAACCTTCATGACACAAGGGGACGGGTAATAACCGGAAAAGCATGACATGGGCCCTTTAAACTTTTATTTGTATTTTTGTTTTACATTTTTATGTATTTCAACATTTGTATTTGTCTTGCAAATCATAACTATTGTTGTTTATTTTAGTATTATCCTATCGGAGGGAGAAAAGTGCTTGATTTTAGTGCTGTGAGAAATAAAACATATTTCCCTTAACGGCTTTATGAAAAAAAAACTTTTACTGCAAATAACAAAATGCATTCTTCCCTGATACATAAAAGGTGCTATCTGGATGTACAAATACATGAGTCTGATAACAAGCACTAAATGCTGATATATAATGATCCACTAAAGTTTCATATGTGTTGTTGCTTATTTGCAAATCCAACAGATGCCGCTTTAGAGTCGCTTTCCTGGAATATAAGAATAAATATATAGAAATATTCACTCTTATGTTTAGTGGTGGACGTGTAACATATGAGCTTTTCCTCTGAAACCGCCGTGAAACCAAAAGGAAACTAAGATATACTTTGTTTCATAACGCCTGCTACATTCCACGTTATTCATATAACCCATTTTTAGTATTTTAAAACAGCATTAGTGCAGCCCTGAAAATGGAAACTCACGACACATAAAACCACGGAGTATGAAAATAATTATCACCACAGAAGCAATTATTCAAACCCCGGCCAAGTTGGACGAAGTCTGGGTCGAAAGCCTCTCGATGAGTATATAAATACACAGTTTTTTATTTAAATATACAGTATTTTAAATGGAGACAGCATGGCACCTTTCAAACGGCTGAAAGCTTTCACCATTTTGTAGATTAGACAGTAAAAACCCTGGCAGAGGAAGTTAAAGAGAGCAGCTTCTGTGCGTGTAATCGAATGCAGCTGTGCTCCTCTGAGTCATAAAACAAACAAACCCTCCGAGCGGCTTTAAAAAAAAAAAAACGAAATTCCCATTTTTTTCCCAGGCGTCAGAAACAGGAAGTGACTTACTGTCTTTCGGGGGCACTGGGCTGGAGGTTCTTCCTGGCCCCCCCGGTGAGGGGCTGGCGTGTTTGGGCCCGCGGCCAGGGATCTTCAGCCCGCTGGACTTCAACATGTTCATTCTGCAGGAGAGGGAGGACCTGAGAGCGGCTCCCCAGGGAGGAAGGCGGTACAGCGGGCACTAGATGAGGGAGTGGGGGCTGTCGCTCTCCATGGTTAGCTGGGGGGACAATAAGCAGACATAAATAGAAAGAAACTAGAAGGATTTAGGGAGGGGGTATTGTTTTAATCTGTCTGTCTTGCAAAAAGATATGTTGTGTTTTGATCTAGCTAGACCCATAGAGACCCAAAGAGACCCATAGAGACCCAAAGAGACCCATGGAGACCCAAAGAGACCCATAGAGACCCAAAGAGACCCATAGAGACCCAAAGAGACCCATGGAGACCCAAAGAGACCCATAGAGACCCAAAGAGACCCATGGAGACCCAAAGAGACCAATAGAGACCCAAAGAGAACCATAGAGACCCAAAGAGAACCAAAGAGACCCAAAAAGACCCATAGAGACCCAAAGAGACCCATAGAGAACCAAAGAGACCCATAGAGACCCAAAGAGACCCATGGAGACCCAAAGAGACCCATAGAGACCCAAAGAGACCCATGGAGACCCAAAGAGACCAATAGAGACCCAAAGAGAACCATAGAGACCCAAAGAGACCCAAAGAGACCCATAGAGACCCAAAGAGAACCATAGAGACCCAAAGAGACCCATAGAGACCCAAAGAGACCCATAGAGACCCATAGAGACCCAAAGAGACCCATAGAGACCCAAAGAGACCCATAGAGACCCAAAGAGAACCAAAGAGACCCAAAGAGACCCATAGAGACCCATAGAGACCCAAAGAGACCCACCAATATTGTGGGTTGGTTTGTCGCTCAATACTTTACAGGGATATTAAAACATTCATAATTATAAAGAAACAAGAATAATTTAGGTAGGGGGTATTGTTACAATCTGTCTGTCTTGCAAAAATATATGTTGTGTTTTGATCTAGCTATGTAAAGCACTTTGAGCTGCATTTCCATAGAGACCCAAAGAGACCCAAAGAGACCCATAGAGACCCATAGAGACCCAAAGAGACCCATAGAGACCCATAGAGACCCAAAGAGACCCATAGAGACCCATAGAGACCCATAGAGACCCAAAGAGACCCAAAGAGACCCATAGAGAGAGACACATAGAGACCCAAAGAGACCCACAGAGAGAGACCCAAAGAGACCCAAAGAGACCCATAGAGACCCAAAGAGAACCAAAGAGGACCAAAGAGACCCAAAGAGACCCAAAGAGACCCATAGAGATCCATAGAGACCCAAAGAGACCCAAAGAGACCCATAGAGACCCATAGAGATCCATAGAGACCCAAAGAGACCCAAACCAATATTGTGGGTTGGTTTGTCGCTCAATACTTTACAGGGATATTAAAACATTCATAATTATAAAGAAACAATAATAATTTAGGGAGGGGGTATTGTTACAATCTGTCTGTCTTGCAAAAATATATAATTAGTTCTATATTTGCTTTTATCTGTTGTGTATTGACCTAGCTATGTGCAGCACATGAGCTGCATATTTGTATTATGAAGTTGAGGTATATCGTTATTATTGTCAGACCAAAGAGACCCTAACCCATATTGTGGGTTGGTTTGGCCCTCAATACTTTACAGGGATAATAATACATTCATAAATATAAAGAAATAACAGGTAAATAAGCAGAATGATAGGGGAGGCGGGTTAAAAGATGCATGCTAATGGGTGACCAAGTCTCAAAACCTGTATAAATGGAGCAAAATGTTAAAATAGAGCTGCAACGAGTAGTAGGTTGATAACTTATTTGATAATTAATAAAAGGTTTTCATGCAAAAATCAGGAGATGCTGTTTCCACCCTCTCAGATATCAATATGTCATGCATTTCTCTGTTTGATATCATTTCAATCTGAATATCTTTGGGTTTTAGATGAACAAACCAAGACATTTAAAGACATTACCTTGGACTTTAAAGACTGGGATGGACCTTTTTCACTATTTTCTGGTATTTTATAGGTCAAAGGATTGGCAGATTAATCAATAATGAAAATAATGGATGGTTGTAGCACTAAGTAGATCAGGAAAAATATTACAGTATACTCACAATCTCTATCTCTATACTGTTTCTCTTTCATGATGCGCCGGTGAAGATGGCCGCATTGTCTTTTGGCTCATAGTATATTTTAATGTTGTTTTAATATTGTCTGCTTATCTGTATTATTGTGTTGCATTGTTGGAGAAGCCTGTGACCTAAGATTTTCAATGACATAATTACTCTGTAGCTATGTTAGTTTGACAATAAAGAACCTTGAACCTCTAGCTGTTTGTTGTTTTCAGTAGAACAACGCAATGGTCTTTTTTCTAAACGTCTGCAATTTCCAATCGTATATAATGACTTGATATTCTACATTTGTGGAGGTATTCATGGTAAAGTGCAGCAACACGGGGGGCAGGGCCCACTTAAGGGTCACTAGATACATCTGAGGGATCATCAAAAGGTGATATATGTTCGACATGTATTCTCATTTCATCCCTCTTTTCTTGAGATACATGTAGAACTTCTTCCTTGTCAGGCTTTTGAAATCCTTTAAATAAAACCATCTAAGAAGAGAAGATCGCTATTTCGGTTGCTGAACTACTCCAATCCCCAATAAATCATAACAAAGAGTCAGCAATGTTGGTAACCGCTGATGTTAGAAGTCCAATTGGCCCTCTGGTGAGACTCTCATTTACATTTCTGTTCTTTAATCCTACTTTACTCTCAAATATAAAGACACAAGATCAACAAATCCTTTTGGGATCTGTTTACCTTTTGCAGTCTGGTTTTTTCCACCATAACAAGCTCTATTGGCACCAATAACTTGAAGGGCTTCACTGGTAACACTGAGTGAAAAGTATCCAAGCACCGCGGGTTTATTTCTGGCTACATTTGTGTCGTTGGCTGCTCATTACAGCAAACCAAAAAGGTAGAAACTAATGAGATATGGGCTCGGTTTCAAAATAGTACTACCACTACGAGAAGCTCTACGTTTGAAGTTCGGTTTTGTCTTTGTTGTAGTTATATTCACCTATGTTGAGGTTATTTTTGACCAGTTTCATCTAAATTATATCCAGGTTATTTATTTAAGATAAGAGATAAGATAGTACTTTATCTCTTATCTTAACATCTGGAAATCCAGCTGTAGCATTAGGGGCCCTTAATAAGTATGATCATCATTACATGTGACCTAGTAAATCCATCATTATTAACAACACCTAATTTATTCTCACATTCTTTCATGGTCAATTTATCAATTTAATAATAAGCCTGAGAGTGGGTGTAGGCTGGCACTCAAGTGGAGCATGGCCTACAAATCAAGGCTCAAAGGCCATTAGGAAGATATAATGCTGTTATAGCCTACAATAAACAACACACATCTGGCTAAGGCTTTAAACTGCACAACAGGAAAGAAAGGAAAGAGCAGATGTAAGGGATTTCATAATTTTCCATATGTAATACCTACATATTAACATGGATTTAATTTTGAGAGCAATCAATCCTGTTAAACCAATTGAGAATGATGGTTTTGTTGAAAGATAAGTCTAAAAATAAAAGGCCCCTGAGTGACGACTGGTGTTTCTTTATATAAACGAAGCTATTCTTCATGTAGGCCTGGATTAAATCTCAAATCCACACCTGATGTGGGTGAAAACAGCATGAAAGCATCGGGATGACAATGCGCACCTCCACAAAATGTAACACAACGCCAGTTTGATCCATTGTTGTAGCTACTGCGGCAACGTGGTCCACACTGCCCTTCACATCAAACCCTCCCATGCAGAAAAGCAACAACATAAAAGCACATTAATGCATGAAAACACTCACCTCTTTATGTGGAAATTACAGTGTCCAAAGGGGGTGTCCGACAGCCGGCCAACTTTCAATGTTCTCACCAGGAGAGGGGGATTAGTGGCAGCCACTCCCTGGGATGCAAATATGGATGCTGAGCAGAAACTGAAAGGGAGAGTCGGCGTGGATGATGGTGTCAGCAATATACCGGTGATGGCTTAGCAGTATCGGCTCATTATCCACCCAGAAGCATAGGTAAAAGCGCAAAAAATTATCGACGAATTTCGCTGGTTTTGGTATCCGAACACTGACATGCAAGACCCGAATAGAAACGCAGCATCAGCAACACCCAAAAACAACTTTTCTGTTGTGTGGCTTTTATTAAAAACGCGTTGAAGTCTGCATTGCCGGATAATATTTGCTATTTTTTCGGCCTCTTCCCACTCTTGTCGGTGTTCCCCTGTTAGCACAGCCTCCTTGTGACTCAACCCACCGGCTACACTGAACAAAGGGGCTGGGAAGCAGAGCCTCCTGGGGGAAGAGATGAGAGTCAGTCTAGCTCATCTCAGTGACGTACTCCATTCACAAAAGAGGGGATTTAACATTACATGTGCTTTTCGATCAACATACATGAGTCACAATGGATGACTCATAGGTATTGTTATTCGTTGGCATTCCCCTTTTCATTCGGCTTTAATTAAAATGGACAAAAAACAATTTAAAGCAATATTATGGCACATTTATGACACGGCTCCCAGTGTTCTTCAACCGCTCTTGTCTGTGCATCTTCCAATAGAAAACACCCCTAGTCTCAGTTGTTAAAGTTACAATTTCACAAAAATGTAAAAGTGTTTTAAACATTTAACATCTGCCGAAGAGAAAAATGGTTACTA
The DNA here is from genome assembly GCF_902827175.1 of Gymnodraco acuticeps. Taxonomy (NCBI): domain Eukaryota; kingdom Metazoa; phylum Chordata; class Actinopteri; order Perciformes; family Bathydraconidae; genus Gymnodraco; species Gymnodraco acuticeps. Next base: position 359,365 of record NW_022991680.1, read on the forward strand.
ATGATTCATAATACGGGTTTAAACCACAACAAAACAAATTGTGTATATTCGCAAACACGTAGAAAAACTAAAATAGCCGATATTGTGAAAGCAGTTTGGTTTAGGATCCCTTTGAAATCGAAAACAGGCTATCTGTAGACAGCTAACCGGCTTATTTGAGATATCTGGAGCAAAGTGAATATATGGAAGAATGATAAAGCCAATTTAGTGGTTTACACTCAATAGCCATGGTCAACACGTGAAGCCATAAAAACGCGTGGGCGATTCATTCTCATATTTCTCTGATGTTGTGGGTGGGGTCAAAAAGGACCACTTTGCCTTTTCCGGCTCCATTTAAAAGTCTCGGATTGGTCAGAGAAGCAAATAAAGTTTACTCTGATTGGTCAGTTTTCTGCTGCTGGGAGGGCCCCAGTTTGACAGCTGTACCGGGAAATAAAGGACTATAATACCACCATTAATTATTAATACACATATGATAACGAATAGCACATGTGCAAGTGATTATCATTGTCTATTAAGGATTTAAGCACATTCTGTATTTATTGAATGGCCAATTTCAACTATTACATTTGTTTTAAATATGTTCTCTTGCCTTGTGTCTATCTTGGTACACAATCTTTGTATCTACACAGTATATTTCAGCTTAACTAGTCAACATTATTATCTCTGAATTCAATGACTATAGGCCTACGAAGTGCGATAGGTTGACCCACAGATAATTATCATCAGTCTCCCTCTTCTCTAAAGCATTTAAGCATCTTTCATTTGGTTTTATGGCCTGCTTCTTTGATCAGTCTCACTGGTCTCATTAACTCCATCCCCAGCCACAGGAGGCTGCTATTTTCAGTGAAAAGCTCTGATAGCTCCACTGGTTGCTAACTCTCCAGTACCAAAGATAGATGAAGTTAGCAGTACATCCAGACAGATAACATGAGTGAAGGTTGATCCATGTCTGCAGGATGTGCTAATGCATTAGCTTTGTTATTGTTATCATAATCAACCAAGCATTATCCAGTACTAAACCTGTTATATAGAAGAGTGAAGAGTTACAGCTGGGACACTCTCAGGTGGATTTTTGAAGGGGGGGTGTTCAGTGCCTTGCTCAACGGCAGGGCAGGAGGTGAACTGGGACCTCTCCAAGTAGCAGTCCACACTCCATATTTTAGGTCTGGTCGGGGACTTGAACCGGCGACCCTACAGCTCCCAGTCCAAGCCCCTACTTTTTTTTTTTTTTAAATCTTTTATTATCAAAAATAGACATTTAACATCTCATCACAACTACATAAAGCATTGCTCATAATACACATATTTAATATTTAATACCACTAGCTTAAAGGTAGTGTGCCTTAAGTTTTCCGTTCAAAGTTGAAGCACAATGCTCCCTCCTCATCCAGCTCAACTAGCCTGCTGCGATCCACAAAATCCTCGCAAAATGTGTCCTTTTCCACATGTATTAGCACAAGGTTAATGTCCCTTTTTACTGTCCTCTTCATTATATGCCACACCTCTGACATTTTACCCTCGAAATGGGCAATGTTCCTCCTTATTTGGACCGCACGTCTTGCATGGCTCAGAACATAATCCAAGCCCCTACTGACTGAGCCACTGCCGGCTACTACACTTTAGATTAAAATGTTATGCTACCCAGCAAACTCTGAATAAACATATTTAAGTATTGCATGTATAAAAGGGGTTTTATCAAGTCGTATTCCTTTTTAATATTCAACATCAATCAAATAGACTAATGTAAAACGCAAGTATTATAACTCGTCTTTACACTGTATGTAACATGTTTAAGAGGCCCAACACATTGTGTGAAGACAGTTGGGATCTGAAAAGTATGCACTGATATTTTTCACTCAACAGATATAAGTTTTAAAAAGTTTAGTTAGGAGAATATGTACAGGATAATATGAAATAAAAACTCAATTAGAAAATATCCAAAAATAAAACACAGTTGCGTTGAGTTATTGAGTATATCAATTTAGTCCTTTTCTTAATTCCTCAGATATCAAAACATAATGGTTAATCTCAGGACATTTAAGTCAAGTGAATACCTTATTAACCCTCTTGTTGTGTTTGTTCCCCCCCCCCTTACTTTGGTGTTCTCGGTCAAATTTGACCGGTCCTGTTTTAACTGCTATTACATTAACACAAAAACCATCAATCATCACCAAATTTCATTTAACATCCTTTCAAACTGTACATATTGTATCAGACTACTGGTATACATGAACAACTGCAGTAAATATACAAAGAACAGACACTGAACATGTATTGCGTGTGCCAGGTGTGATCCATGTGGGGGGAGGGGCACATAAGAGGGGGGGAAACACATCTAGCGTGTGTGTGTGTGTGTGTGTGTGAAGGTCTAGTATTACTATACTTGTGGGGACCTAAATCTGTTTACATAGTCACGTGTGGGGACTGGCTTCCCTTATGGGGACAAATTGGAGGTCCCCATGAGGGTAATCATTAATTTTAGGGTGAAGATTTGGTTAGGGTTAGGGTTAGGGTAAGGTTAAGGGTAAGGGTTAGAGTTAGGCATGTGTTGGTTATGGTTAAGGTTAGGATAAGTCTCCAGGAAATGCATGTAAGTCAATGTAATGTCCCCTGAAGTGATGTATACATGGTATGTGTGTGTGTGTGTGTGTGTGTGTGTGTGTGTGTGTGTGTGTGTGTGTGTGTGTGTGTGTGTGTGTGTGTGTGTGTGTGTGTGTGTGTGTGTGTGTGTGGGTGTGTGTGTGTGTGTGTGTGTGTTTTATCTGATCCGGATGGACCGGGAACACCATGGGTGTTTCAAAGTTGACCAAATCATCCAAAATTCAATGAAAGTAGTGATCACTGATCAGCAATGTTATATGTTCAAATGTCTCCTGTGAAGGATATCATGAAGCCTGAATGCAATCGAATGTAAAACACAAAAGTTATGATTGATGAAAGCCGTAAATCGGTCAGATTTTTTTGTGCTGTAAAACTACAGAACCCATCAAACTGCGACATTATCACCATCTAGCGATAAGAGCCACTAACTACACCCTCCTATCCGGTAAAAAAATAAGGATGAGTGAGTCGATAATCTGCAGGTGGAGATGGGAGAAAGCTATTTTTATAAAATGTATGTGCTTTTAAAATAAGAGGGATAAGATGATGATACAATTATGAGTTTCGGGAAGTCTTTTCGCCTCCACAAATACAACCAACACCTTGTTTGAGAAACACTGACACGCTGATTGTGAGTCTCACCCAGCATCAGTGCATGACTTCCCTAATGCTCTTGTGCCTCAATAGGAGAACATTCCTAAAGCTAAAATCTTGTAGTAATCCTTCCCAGAAGAGTGGAGGCTGTTACAGTAACAGACAAATGCCCATTGTTGAGAAATGACACATTTAAGGGTGTAATGTTTAAACATATTTTTGGAGATATGGTGTGTGTTTAGAGATCTTACCAAGGTTATACTACCACAAATGTGTCTATTTAGCGCTACCAATATATTCTATGTTTTATTTTGATTTATTTCATCTCATTTTATGGTTTTATTTGCACACACATAAGAAAAATGTAGAAACTTGACATGAGAGGCCAAGGAGCAAAGGGTCTTCCTTCCAAAGATAACAAATACACATCATTTATCAAAAATACAACTAAATAAAAGAAGAAATATAAAACAATCAGTAGACAAAAATCTAAAAGAAATCAAGAACAACAATACAGAGCAAAAGAAAAAGTGAGAACAATAAGTGTATATAATGTATACACACCACAAGATATAAGTAGACATCATATTTTGTTGTAATACCAATTTCCAAGACATGTTCTAAGGATACTTAGGCCGTGATAACTCTCACTCATTGACAGTAAATCGTTGAAGAACTACAGTGTTCGTATGACTAAATAAAGAACCATCAGCCGCCACAACAGAGTAACAAAGAGTCACAAGCTGACCTGAGCCGCCTTCTTAATATGCAGATAATGCCCCTCTGTGATTTATAATAACAGCTCAGTGTTTGAGAGCGTGTGGACGTTGCCCTCTGGTTCTGTGGCGGAGGGGAAGTGACTGGATTACACCATAATCCCATTATGATGCTGCTGCAATGTGGGCGCCGGTCCGAGGGATTAGAAAGCAAACACTGGAGCTTCAGGACGGGATCAGCAGCGAACTGTGTGTCCAGAACCTCTGACACCGATATACACTGACCGATGAAGGAGGGAACATCTGGAGGTACTCTGACATGGTAGGATTTATTTGTTGTTTCCATGTTTTTGATAGCTCTCAGGATCAGCAGCTGATGGAGGATGATGCCAATCAGGCAGCCACGTTTGGTCTCAGTTTAAATGAGCAATACATTCACAATGAAGTACGACAGGATTGTGTACACTGAAAAAACTGAAAGTCGACTCTATTAGGTTGGTTGAAAGCAATACAATTAAGTTGAGCCTGTTTATTTAAACTTGATATTAATGCTTTCAACTAAACCAGTGGTTTTCAAACTGTGGGGCGCGACCCCTGGTGGGTCGCGGAGGTACTGCAGGGGGGTCGCGGGAAGATTTTTTTATTTTATTATTTTCTCCTTTTAGCTTTGTGAAGCACCTTGAGATGACGTGCACCTATATAAATCAAATGTATTATTATTATTATTCAATTGTAATCAAACACTGCTCGAAAATATCTCATCGGTCAGAGAGCTGTGGGCATAATGCTGCCTTTTGCAACATTACTTGTGTGAGATAGGCTTTTTCTGCTGTTGCTGCCATCAAAACCAAATACAGATCAAAGCTGAACATTGAGAATGAACTGAGAGGCATTCTCAAAACAACAGCCCCGCTTTGAGAAGATCTGCGAGGGAAAGCAAGCACACACAAGTCATTGATAAACTAGTGTGGAATAGGAATGGTAAAGTGATGTGATCGTTTGCAACCTGCAGTAGAAATAGTAGTTAATTAATATATTTTCCTTAAAGAAATTTGAATTTAAAAATCTACTACTCAGGGAAGAAGGCCTGCTAGTTTTAATTAGGCCAAATTAATTCACAGTATCTATTACAAGCACTTTTGTTCATGTGTAATCCATAATAAAATATAAAATGATAGTTGGATCTTTGTATCTTCTTATTATTAGCAGAGAAAATGTAATGTTTTTACAACAATATACAATTAATCCTACCAATATAGATGGGAACCGGGTCGGGGGGTCCCGAAAATATTTCCAATACCCAAGGGGGGTCGCGACTGAAAAAGTTTGGGAACCGCTGAACTAAGCTATTACAGTTATGTGAAATCTGTTGACATACAGTAACACATTTAATCAAAAAAGTCAACGTTTCTGTTTTTTCAGTAGATTCTCCAATGTGCCATTCAAAAATAACTAGGTTTGTTTAGACCAGATATGTGTGGATTATGAGACAGTGGGCTCGGGGTGCAGATATGCAACAGGCCCATGATCTTACGGAGTTGCAAGACAGATAGAATGTATAGGTTTTTCTTTCAAAGTTGTTTTGTGGTAATTTTGTTTAATTATCGAGTCACGATTAATTTGATAGTATTTTCATGTCTCTTTGTGGTCACATTAAGTGTAGTTATTTTGTGTATCTTTGTTGAAATGTAGTGTTGATTTGTCCTCACTAAGTGTCACTTCTTAGTCCTTTGGGTCTCTGTGGTCCTTTTGTTTAATTTAATAGTAGTTTCATGTCTCTTTGTGATCACATTGTGTCTTTGTTGACATTTTGTCTAATTAAGTGTATCTTTGGAGACATTTAGTGTTGCTCTGTGGTCATTAAGTGTCACTTCTTAGTCATTTTGGGTCTGTATGGTCATTTTGTGGTACTTTGTGTTCATAGAGTGTCAGTTCTTCATCATTTTGTGTTCACTTTGTATCTCTTTGCAGTCATTTGTGTCTCTTGTGGTTATTTTTGTGGGCGTGATTTATTCATTTCTGTCTCTGTGTCCTTAATTGTTATATTTCACTCTGTGGTCCTTTTGTCTCCTTGTCATCGTTATTTGTCCCTTTGTGGTCTAATCGTCTTGGTCCCTTTGTAGACGTTATACTGTATGTGCAAACACAGATGAATGACAAAGCAAGGTTTGAACAATTGACAAATGACAAAGTGAAGTACCAACACATTGATAACCTCCAGTCTGTCTTTCCGGGGAGAACCTCTCTGTTGTGAATCCCAAAATGAAAGATATGAAAAGGAATAAGACTCGATGAAACTTAATTTAGATAGAAACTAATTATTTCAAGAGTGAAAAAAGATCCTCATTGTCCTTGCTCCAGGCTGGTTAACTCCAGTTCTCATTTTCATTTAAAATACAAAAATGTTCACAAGCTATTTTGGGATTCCTGCGGAGACACTTTCCTCGTAACATGAAAGGATAACTTGTTTTTCTTCCATTAAAGTAATATGACGCCTAAATCTTTTGCTGAATTAAACATTTTCCACTCAACCATAGAGAAAACTAATATCCTGAAATATTCATCTTCTTTCAGGGATCTGCTTCACGTTTATTCTCCAGACTGAGCCGTCTGTTTTGGAGAGATGACCGATGAGAGAATGATTAACCAATGATGATGCATGTGTGTGTGTCACTGTCACCGTGTGTGTGTGTGTGTGTGTGACAGGTGGTGAAGGTCTGGATGAGGGACAGAGATCACACACTTGAGCAGAGACAATGACAGAGGCAGTCACATCTATTATTGCTGCTTTGAGTGGAAAGTCTTTTACAACAGGCGGCATATCAAAACTCAAAGGATTGTATTTCTTCATCAGAAATTGTTTTCTTGGCTCCCTTTGGTCCAACGCAGCCAGCAGGGTAAGTGCTTATTAAAAGTACAGCAGCGACACAACAGCTGCGACTATGTCAAGGTCTGAGGAGGCAGTCAGAGTCTGAGACAGCACGTAGGAAAACACATATTTCTTGTTGCTGGAAGAAGCCGGAAAACAGAAGGAAAACAGGAACATCAGAGGAGGGTCTGAACACCTCTGCTCCATCCTCTGCTCCAGCTGCAACTTCAGATCCTGAACTAAACACAGAATCACACCCTCAACGAGTCTTTCATCAGCTGCTGCAATAACAGGTAATGCATTTCATTTGGCAGCAAGTGTGTGTGTGTGTGTAGTGGTACATATTAATGTTTTGAGTGTATGAGGTACAAGCAGAGGACACATAATGACACACAATGTTCCAACAGGATGTTTCCGTAGTAGATTACTGTCGATATTTTTCAGCATTTCTACGTTTAATTACGCACTTCTCTTTTAACATGTCGGCTAATTTGCTAACATTATGGGAACTGGACAAAGTCAGTTTAAAAGATAATGTTTTATTTGGTTGAAGGGTTTTACAGAGAGGGTTCTGGACATCAAATGGGGTCAAAGACCAAAAAAGTAATCGATTTGTGCCATGTTTTTAAGAATAAAGTGTTGTATAAATGAGCACAAACCACTCTGGAACAATCTGAATATACTGAATATTGATAGGAATGAAACTGGAAGGTTTGATGAATGTAAGGGATGTCAAAGGGGAGATTTCTAACCTCGAATATGAGAAACAGCTAGGTTCAAAATTCTTGTTTCCTTTGTTGACTTTGAGAGTCAAAGGTTTTTACAGATGGGATTTTGGATATCTTTTGTAAATACCGTCAGATTCCTGCTGTTTTTTCGTTTTAAAATGTGATCAAATCCAGGCTATGGATAATAGATAACATACCCCTCATTGGAAACCTAAATAATATAAAAAAGGAATACAAAATGGAAACGTAAAACTGCTAAAGTGGAGATTTCCGTCTCTGAATATGAGAAAAAACGACTTTTGAGAAAACAGTCTTTAGAGATATGTAATGTAAAATTCATGCATTTTCGACACTGCAGGTGTCACCGTGATACATTTTATCACGGTGATACATTTTACCGTAAGTAAATAACGTCCCCTGTTATTTACTTACACTGAAAGTATAGGCATTAATGATTGCTTCTACTTTTCAAAATTGGATTACATTGGCTTGTATACGTTTGTACCTTTACTTAAGAGACATTTTTAATCAATTCAAGAGTGTTACTTGAAATGTTAATTCTACTTTTGAGTAAAACATGTGAGTACTTCTCCCACCACTGCAAATCTAAGCTGTTTACTGACGTGTGCTTGTGTTGCAATAGTGAGTCAGTTCGTCCACCATAACGTCTGTATCAGCGTTTCTGATTTGAAACCTACAGCAGTGGGTTTGTTTAGCCTCACTCGGTCAGTGACAGGTGGCTGGACTCTGCCAATGTTTTCCAGACAGTTAATGCCGAGGTAACGCCGTATGTTACACACTGTCATTAACAGAAGACGAGTAAAGACCTCTCACGTCGTAAACAGTAATTTTGAGTGAGATAACAGCCATTTCTGACATCGCCCTCTCAGGGAAAATAATGACAAAATGATATCAACAAACCAAAATGGCAATTACACCAAAATAAATGTCAACACTTATAGAATGTATTCAGCTCATTTGAAAGCTGCGACAGTAAACTTGATACTGTTTGCATTTGATTTCACCTTCTAACAAACATCTTCTATCTACTACTTTATCTTACTTTTTTAAATGTATTTAAGTGTGTTAATCTTATACTTTATGTATACTGTTATTCAAAATGTGTAGCAGTAAAGAAAAATACATTTTCATATGAATGTATTGAAGAAGCAGCCACTCATAAGATGAAAGCATTGTCAAAGAGTATATTGCACATAGTCATCTCTCAACAGCAGTAGTGTTACAGTCTAATAAAGTGAATATGATTGCAGAGATGGTTGTTTGGGGATTTAAAATGCAAATATAGGATTGAAAAAACATTAAAGTGGCTTTGATTTTTATTGAAAGACTATGTTCGGCTGACGTTACGCATCCATTGATTTGTTACAGGAACTCAATTATGACATTCATTATTACATCCACAGTCTAAACACAAAGGACAATGCTTTTGGGTCAGTCCATTAAATAACGTGGCTTTAATTGTGTTGACGGACTAATGTGTTTAGCTTTCTTCAAATTCAATAGCATGGCTTAGAATCTAGATGTTTTACAGGAACTACATTTTGACATTACCTCCATTGTCTAAACACAAACAACAAACAATGACAACATTTTGCTTTTGGGTCTCCTCCTGCCCAGTTCTTCTTGGATGTTGAAATCATTACAGAAACTGAATTTTGACATTATTAAATGCATCCACTGTCTAAACACAAATGTCAATGCTTTCTGCTCTTCTCCATCCCAGTCGTTGCCATGGCGTCGGCGGCTCTGGAGCTGATGGGTTTCTTCCTGGGTCTGCTGGGTCTTTTGGGCACCACGGTTGCCACGGTGCTCCCGTACTGGCAGATCTCGGCGCACATCGGCTCCAACATCGTGACGGCGGTGGCCAACATGCGGGGCCTCTGGATGGAGTGTGTGTTCCAGAGTACGGGGGCCTTCCAGTGCGAGACCTACAACTCCATGCTGGCGCTGCCCCCCAACCTGCAGGCGTCCCGCGCGCTCATGGTCATCTCCGTGGTGCTCTCCATCCTCGCTATAGCCATGGCCGCCCTGGGGATGCAGTGCACGCTCTGCCTGGAGGGGTCCGGAGCCGTGAAGAGTCGAGTAGCAGGAGCCAGCGGGGGGATGTTCTTATCCGCTGGCTTCCTGTCACTCATCCCGGTCGCGTGGACCACCCATGAAGTGGTCCAGACCTTCTACCAGCCCAACGTGCCCACCAGCATGAAGTTCGAGCTGGGGGAGTCTCTGTACGTGGGCCTGGCCTCCTCGCTCATCTCCATGCTGGGCGGGGCGATGCTGTGTGTGTCGTGTTGTGATGAGCAGGGAGGAGGGGGGGGGGGGGAGGAGGCTCGGGGGGGGAGGGTACCCGTATCCTGGGGTCCCGGGACAGGGGGCACGGATGACCTCACAGACCTACCACAACCCCATCCTGCAGGCGGGGGGCGGGAACAGGCTGAGAACCACCAGCCACAGCTCGCAGGCCAGCGCTCAGGCAGGGCAGGGCGGCAAGAAGCCCGCCGCAGGATATGACATCACAGGATACGTCTGAGGCCACTCCGTCACACCTTTAAATGTGGCTCCGTGGCAACTTTTATTATATGTATTTTTGTATTTCTGCGCATTTATGGACAAACTGAACACACAACTTACTCTGTGGGGGGGTCTTTAATTTGTTTAAGGGGCCCTATTATAATTGTTTGGGTTTTCCCTTTCCTGTAGTGTGTTATATAGGTTTTTTGTGCATGTAAATGGTCTGAAAAGGCTAAAATCACTCCCCCCCCCTGCCTGAAAATGCCTCCATTGGACTCCTCTGTTTACTTTCGCAACAAAGTGACATCACTATGTAACACTCGCGCGCTTCCATTAGCTATAGCGTACGTGATAGGCTAAGGGGCGGGACATCTCTAAGCGCTTGATCAATCAGAACAGAGCCGGCCAGCTAACCAATCAGAGCAGACTGGGCTCTGGTTTCAGACAGAGGGTGACAAGAGGTGCTGCAGCACAGACAGTATGAGAACAATAAAGAGCTTTTTGAACATTAAAGCATGGAGACATGTAGAGACACTACATACTGATATACACCTGAACATCAGCAGGAGAGGACTCTTTAAAGTAGAGACACTACATACTGATATACACCTGAACATCAGCAGGAGAGGACTCTTTAAAGTAGAGACACTACATACTGATATACACCTGAACATCAGCAGGAGAGGACTCTTTAAAGTAGAGACTCTACATACTGATATACACCTGAACATCAGCAGGAGAGGACTCTTTAAAGTAGAGACACTACATACTGATATACACCTGAACATCAGCAGGAGAGGACTCTTTAAAGTAGAGACACTACATACTGATATACACCTGAACATCAGCAGGAGAGGACTCTTTAAAGTAGAGACACTACATACTGATATACACCTGAACATCAGCAGGAGAGGACTCTTTAAAGTAGAGACACTACATACTGATATACACCTGAACATCAGCAGGAGAGGACTCTTTAAAGTAGAGACACTACATACTGATATACACCTGAACATTAGCAGGAGAGGACTCTTTAAAGTAGAGACTCTACATACTGATATACACCTGAACATCAGCAGGAGAGGACTCTTTAAAGTAGAGACACTACATACTGATATACACCTGAACATCAGCAGGAGAGGACTCTTTAAAGTAGAGACACTACATACTGATATACACCTGAACATCAGCAGGAGAGGACTCTTTAAAGTAGAGACACTACATACAAAACTTAAACAGACATTTAGCAGAATATGGCCCTTTTAAAGCTTTACAAAAGATTGCTGAATAAATTCTGGCATTTCAGTGTTGGAAAGTTCAAAGGTAACGATGACAACAGTAGAACCTTTTTATTTATCCAGGAAAATCAATTAAGAACAAATTCTTATTTACAATGATGACCTGCCAGGAGGCAAAGGCTTCCTGAGGGGATGGGGTTTGGGAGGAAAACAAATAAAAAGACAGACTCCGGGCACTACAGAACCCAGGAGACAACACACACACATAGAGAGGAGCTATGACAACAACAGCACCATTAGACTGAAACTTGTTACAGTCTTTTCTCTCTAAGTGTCTGATCATTATTGTAGGGTGTCACACATTTCCATTACGTTGATGGCAACTCATTTATTATGTAGAAAAGTCATACCAATGTACAAACTACACACACACGCACACGCACGCATGCACGCACACACACACACACACACACATACAAACATTAACACAAATGTGAAGATTAAAGGAGCCTTTGATCGTGTTGTTTATCATTTTCACAAAGCGGGACTGTCTTTCACAAGGTTAGGGTTTGTATGTGTATAAGTGTGTGTGCGTGTGTGTGTGTGTGTGTGTGCGTGTGTGTGTGCGTGTGTGTGCGTGCATGTGTGTGTGCGTGTGTGTGTGCGTGTGGTGTGCGTGTGTGTGTGCGTGTGTGTGTGTGTGTGCGTGTGTGTGTGCGTGTGCGTGTGCGTGTGTGTGTGCGTGTGTGTGTGTGTGTGCGTGTGTGTGTGCGTGTGTGTGCGTGCGTGCGTGCGTGCGTGTGTCTGTTGGAAACACATTTGAGGATGTTCACAGCAGCCAAATGTAAACACAGTTATGTCTGATGTCGTGGTGCCAATTGTTTGAGTACGAAATGTTTAGGATTGGAGCGATACAATTCAACACTTTCATATATTACAAATACAACAAAAGCATGGATATAATTTTCATGGCAGTAAATATGTAAATGGTTCACTGTAGCACCATTCATTGATTTGGTCTCTTGAATATCCAGTAAATATTTGTACTAACTTCAGATGATTTTTGTTTGAAATCAAAATGTGATTGTCTTCCTGATTCCTGACAATTCAGACACAAATGTATTCAATGCTGTTTTCATGTTAATTCATATTGTGCCTTATAATCATTATTACACTGTAAGCCGTCTGTATATGAGTTGACATTCATTTGAATTATGAAATATGCTGGGTGTTGCAGGATGTATCTCCTGTATTTGGCATTTTAAGGACATATATTTATGCATATTGTCATTCGTGTGAGACTTATGTTTAACTAGTGTAAGGATATATTCCCCTGCAAACACGGTCATATGGAGCCATGGTGCAAAATGCTTTTTTATTGGAAACATCGCCAACAATTGAAAATAATTATTGATGTGTGACATTTACAACTCACACTTTACCACCAGGATCTTTTTCTTTATAACAGGGAACAAGATCAAGTCTTTTGTCAATCTGTTTATTATCCCTTTGCTTATTTGATTTACAGAACAACCTTTTGCCAACTGATTTGAACTAAACACCACACCAATTATATCAACGTGTTTCAATGTTTTCTATTTGGAAATAAATGCTTACTTTTCTTATTATCATCTGTTGATTTCTTGTCCACCAAAACACTGTCTTATACACCATGAATGGTTGAATACGTAGACAGCTGCATTACAAAGGGAGCCGCACAGTTAAGTATAGAATTACAACTGTGTACACCATGAAAGCCTTAAAGCAGGGGGGTCAAACTCAAATACACAGTGGGCCAAAATAAAAAAATGGGTACTAGTCGAGGGCCGGACTGGTTCTATGTTTATTGCAGAACTTATTGAAATGAACTTATTGCACATATTAAACCTGGAACTAACAAAGCTTAAATTATTGCCTATAAAAACAACATTAAATAATCAGGTGCATTCATTTCTTATGGCTCTATCTGCAGCTGAGTCATTTCTTATGATTACATTTCCCCACAGGCCAACAACAGCTTCAACAAAACTATTTCCCTCAAAGAGAAAACCAAACATGGCCTGTTGTCGAGAGAGAAAGTGCAGAAGGAAACATCCATTAAACTCAGTGTGCTGCTCTGTGATGCTAGCTCAGATACTTGGCATCTCATCTTGGGTGCAAGGTCATCAATGTTTGTCTCTGAGCTGAGGAGACCCTCAGGATGGAGTGAAGGTGTGCGTGCAATATACCGGCGGGCCAGATCTAATAGTAATTAGAAATTATCCTGCGGGCCGAAATTAAATCCACCAAGGCCCTGATTTGGCCCCCGGGCCTTGAGTTTGACATGTGTGCTTTAATGTATATAGACACTGCAATAAAACTTGAGTCCCATAATTAAGTATATAGCTGTGTCTCATGCAAAACATACTGTATGTAGGTGTTAAATGTGTAGTGCCTTCATACTGGGAAAGAGGCAAAATAAGTGTATTCTCCAAAATGCAAAATATATAGAAAAATATAGAAGTGCAACAAAGAAGAAGCTCCAACAAAGTACTTAGATAGATGCAGATTTTCTTTTAGAACATGTTTATTTGCAGTCAGTTAGGTGTGTATTGTGTAAAAGTGTTCCCTTCAGTATCATATAAACACAGCTTTAGAGTGTAACCATCCACTAAGTGTCCCATGAAGGCTTTTGAATAGAGCAGCTGTTAATAAGTAAAGAGTGCAGCTGTCAGAGGTGAGTTTCTAACCGTGTTTTTACAGTGCAGAATGAGAGAAAGATCACAGCCCTGAACTGAAGGCAAACAAAAGCATCGACACAAACAAACCTGAGCCTACAGGTTCAGTCTGATCGATACCGATGCAGTTTGACTCTCCGCAGGGTCGTGAGAGCAGAGCGCTGTTTACTGGGTCAGCTCACTGTCACACAGCCTGATAACATGTGGCTCTGCAAAGTGCACGAGGGGATGATTTCACTTTTAACGAGCTATCTGTGGATCAGGTCTGTGGGAACTGTTCATCAGGTCTGAGAGGAGCGGAGAAGTGTAATCACAGGAGCAGGAGGTCAGGCTTCATCATATCAGAGTTCAGCAGTGACATACAAATAGGCTTTCTGTGTTTAGGCTTCCATGGGCCTTACTGTCACAGAGATAAACACACAAATGAGAGAAAAAGTACAATTTCACCCATAAAGAAATTGAGTTTTTAATCAGGTGGATAACAGTGGGACATTGAATTGATTTGGTTGATTTAACCCTTGTGTTGTTTTCAAAAGCTGTTTCCGTTCATGGTGTTCGCGGGTACATTTTGACCCATGATTTATCTCAGTCCAAAACACACAAAAATAATGACTATCATCCAAAATGGTTTTAACTACATCATAACTAACTTATAATGCATTCATAACCGTACAATCCTGTTGTCATTTAATGTTATGGACCAAATTACACCACATGTGATTCAATTCACTCATTATATTTCCTATAGTGAAGACAGTGGATCATTACGTTATCTGACTATAATAGACTATTAGATGCAATCTCCCCCCAAAAGGTTTTTAATTATTGTTACAGTGGATGAAGGGGGAGGGGGAGGGGTGTCTAAAGTCAAAGATGAATCTTGATTGGACCAAATTTGACCCCAAGTCACCCAAAACAATTCTGCTGGGTCTCCCCAGACCCCAACACCAAATCATACACTTTTTTTTTGGCTTGGCTAAAATTGTCAAAATCTGTTTTGTAGTGTTTATATAGTTGTGCTGTGGAGGATATCATGAAGCCTTGTTCCCATACAAAGAACTAGAGCGTAGTTATTATATCATTTTAACTTGAAACGGGTCACGGGAGAACCCAACACAACTTAAGGGTTAAAACAAGGGACAGTGTGTACATGAATCAACATATTAAAAACATGTGAATGTACTCGAATTAGCCAAAAGGCTAGTTTTCACCGATAGTCCCTTTGCCAGATGGTGATAGGCATCCTAAAAGCAAGAATAAAGATACCACTACATTGTTATACAAAACAAAAAAGTACATATAATTTGTTAAACACTTTTACCCAAAGCGATTTACATACTCAACACTGTGGGCAATCCCCACAGGAGCACTTTGGGGTGAAGTGTCTCAGGGACACAACGACATGCTGACTGCAGTGGGACTCGAACTTGCTATCCCCTGATTCAAAGTCCAGCACACTATCCACTGAGCCACAGACGCCCAATAGATGACATCACTGAATACAGGTAGGGAGCAAGTCATGATAATAAAGAAAACATTCACAATACGCACAAACACACACATCAGTGCTGACACTGTTGGTTTATCATTTTAATAAATGTAAACAATTATGAAATATTCTAAACAATCAATAAGTTATCAATAAAAGTTCAAACATTCATCATATCAGAGTTTAGCAGTGGTTATTTTGTCTCTAGGCATTTTCAGTCAGACAACTCACGTGTTTCTTTAACATGTGTATTAGAAGCAGCATATAGTTGAGTTTAGCGTCTACGCTCGGGCCCCTCACTCCACAGATATACAAAGCACCATGAGTGATGATTAAATAACTAACCCCCCGAGCCTACAGGTGGTGGTGGTGGGGCAGCAAGCAGCAGCGACGTAGAGGTAGAGGTAGCAATAGCAGCAGCAAGCAATGCATGGAGAGAGATCTGGCAGGTTCAATAGAGCGGCATATTAAGGAGACTCTGGTTGGTTGGTTGTAGAGTGGCAAGGGGTGTTATGTATGAATGCAGCATAAGTTACATTACATTACATTTAGCTGACGCTTTTATCCAAAGCGACTTACAATAAGTTCATTCGACCAAGAAGATACAAACTAGAAGAAAACAGAATCATAAAAGTACATCAGGTTTCATAGAGCCAAACATTTCAAGTGCTACTCAACTGGCTTTAGATAAGCCAGTCCTTTATTAGTATATAAGTGGTTTGTTAGTAATTCTTTGTTAGTAATTCTATCGCTCGAAGTGGAGTCGAAAGAGATGAGTTTTCAGTCTGCGCCGGAAGATGTGTCGGCTTTAAGTGCTCGAGTTGACTGCCTGAACTAGCTTGCAGGCTTCGCCCCATACGTGCATTACTGTCACAGAGACAAATACACAAATGAGAGAAAAGGTCAAATGTCTCCCATAAATAAAGAGGTGGATAACAGTGGGAGCGGTACATTCATATGAATGATTCCATATAAGAAAACAGTTATCAATAAAAGTAAACACAAACATTGAATACTTGTCTTTAAATGACAAGGTATGGGTCGTGACCAGGTCGTGACGAGCAGGTTATTATTGGTGTCGTCTATAAGACATCTATAGTCTTCATCACTAAATGTACAACAATTCATCCTCAACGTGTGATTGTTTTCCAGTTGCAGATACAAAATTAGAGGCACCACATAAATGCAAATATAAACAGTGTTTTTCCAGATAAACTACAAAGTGTTTTGGAGCGGTGAAGACCTCTAGAAGTGTTTGGAGAATCCACCAATGATGTTCAAACCTAAAATACATGCAACTGGAATCTGGTCAGAAACTGAACCTACTCACTGACCGAGAGAACACCAGAGATAAGTGCACTGTACACACACACACACACACACACACACACACACACACACACACACACACACACACACACACACTTCAAGCATTCATTTATTACTTAGTTAGCGATTTTAGATGTCTTGCTTGAAGTTATGAATTCACCGCTCAGTGCCGCAGTACCAACAATATGTGCGGTTAAAATAAGCGTCATTATAGGAGCTATGTGCGTTATCGTCTGTAAAAACAAACGTTATGGATACTGCTGTGTTTCAAAGTGTCTTTTAAAACCGGACCGACTATTATTGTGTAAATGCCTCCCTCTAGTGTCCGAAAGAAGAATAACACTGTGATTAAACAGGTTTCAATAAGCAGTATTGGGTAACATGTAGATACAAAATAATTGTCCGACCGACCCACCGGGAAAACTCCCGGTATTCCCAATAGCCAGTCCGCCCATGATTTCACACACAGTGAGTACATCCCTCTGACTGAACATGATGATGCAGATATTGATTATAAAAAGGTCAGAGGGTTCAGTTTCATGTCATTCATGCAACCCACACCTGCAATACTATACCAGGTGATATTAGACAAGATGACTGACCATTTATGAGTAAAAGCAACCATTTTTTTTAATTATATCCTCAATATAACCTCAATATTTTGTCAGATAACCAGCAAAAAAATTACAAATATCTCCTCAAGATGTTATGGCTCGAAGGCCTGAAACTTGTAACTAAACTATGGTTATAAAAATATGACAAACATTTTACTGTAGCTCCAGAAAACTCATGACAAACGTTGCTTTGGTGCAAAACAGATATTTATTAAAAGGAAAAGACCATAATAAATAATACACATCCATCTCCGCCCCGTTGTTCAGGCTGCTGTCAGGAATAAACGTTTTATCTCTACTATTTCCTCTCCTCCTGCTTCTCCTTCTGTTTCTCGTCTTCCTGTCGCTCACGGCCAAACTCAACCACCAAAGGTTTCCCTAGCAACCGGTATCCATGGACCAACTGCAAAGCCTTCTGGGCCGTTTCAGCGTCTGCCAAAAGGAAAACACACACATACAGATCTGATGTTTAATGAAAAGCACACAGCTTAGTTTATTCATGTCGGTCAGTGTGTGTGTGTGTGTGTGTGTGTGTGTGTGTGTGTGTGTGTGTGTGTGTGTGTGTGTGTGTCACAGAATCAGAATCAGTTTGTATTAAGTAGGTTTACACATGAGAGGAACTTGTTTTAGCGTAAATGGTGCATTCAAAGACACATAAAGAAGCTCGTTTTTAAAGAAAGGAGCAAAACATAGTGTTGAAGCTCAAGCAGGAAGCCTGGCTCTACATTCCTCCACCCTCCAGCTGCTTTAATCAGCTCATAATGGGCGTTCTCTTTTGCCCAATCACATTTCACCACGATCTCCAGCAGCCAATCATCGAGCTGCAGTCAAATTGTTCTCATCTGTCCTGCAGTCAGCTGCTATCTTCTTCATCAAATCCAGATCTTCAACATCCCCTTCATCCCTCTTCTTCATCAAATCCAGATCTTCAGCATCCCCTTCATCCCTCTTCTTCATCAAATCCAGATCTTCAGCATCCTCTTCATCCCTCTTCTTCATCAAATCCAGATCTTCAGCATCCCCTTCATCCCTCTTCTTCATCAAATCCAGATCTTCAGCATCCTCTTCATCCCTCTTCTTCATCAAATCCAGATCTTCAGCATCCCCTTCATCCCTCTTCTTCATCAAATCCAGATCTTCAGCATCCTCTTCATTGACTTTTAAAATCTGTCCAGGGACTACAGATGAAAAATAGCCTCTTGGCTAACTCTGGCACGTTTACAGAAATGTTCATTAATGTCCCTGTTAAATAAATAAAATCCCTCTTCCTCATCAAATCCAGATCTTCATCATCCCCTTCATCCCTCTTCCTCCTAAATATGGAGTATGGACTGCTACTTGGAGAGGTCCCAGTTCACCTCCTGGGCCCTGCCGTGGTGCCCTTGAGCAAGGTACCGGACAATCTCCCGTATATTGTTGTTATGTCCATGTTTGTGTAAATAAATAGGAACAATCTTGTAACAAATAAAAAATAAAGACAATATTTACATGTAAGAATAAAGTAAATAAAATAAAATATGACAAATACTATATTCAAAGTGGAGAGCTGTGCAGATTTAAAAAGAGGTAGTGTGGAGCAGAAATGTGCAACAAAGTGTAATGTCTGTATACGGGGTTAAACAGGAAGACATTTCACTTCCATTAACATGACATGACATTACATGTCACTTGTTAGATGCTTTTATCCAAAGCGACTTACATACTCAATACTGTGGACAATCCCCACAGGAGCAACTTGGGGTGAAGAGTCTCAGGGACACAACGACATGCTGACTGCAGTGGGGTTTGAACCTGTGACACCCTGATCCGAACACTAACGCACAACCCACTGCACCACGCGCTCAACCCGCTGCGCCACGCGCTCAACCCGCTGCGCCACACGCTGCACCACCCGCTCCACACGCTGCGCCACGCGCTCAACCCACTGCACCACCCGCTGCGCCACCCGCTCCACACGCTGCGCCACGCGCTCAACCCTCTGCACCACGCGCTCAACCCTCTGCACCACCCGCTCAACCCACTGCACCACCCGCTCAACCCGCTGCACCACCCGCTCCACACGCTGCACCACCCGCTCAACCCACTGCACCACCCGCTCCACACGCTGCACCACCCGCTCAACCCACTGCACCACCCGCTCAACCCTCTGCACCACACGCTCAACCCGCTGCACCACCCGCTCAACCCGCTGCACCACCCGCTCAACCCGCTGCACCGCACGCTCAACCCGCTGCACCGCACGCTCAACCCGCTGCACCACCCGCTCAACCCTCTGCGCCACCCGCTCAACCCGCTGCGCCACCCGCTCCACACGCTGCGCCACGCGCTCAACCCTCTGCACCACCCGCTCAACCCACTGCACCACCCGCTCAACCCGCTGCACCACCCGCTCCACACGCTGCACCACCCGCTCAACCCGCTGCACCACCCGCTCCACACGCTCCACACGCTGCGCCACGCGCTCAACCCACTGCACCACCCGCTGCGCCACCCGCTCAACCCGCTGCACCGCCCGCTCAACCCGCTGCGCCGCCCGCTCAACCCGCTGCGCCGCCCGCTCAACCCGCTGCGCCGCCCGCTCAACCCGCTGCGCCGCCCGCTCAACCCGCTGCGCCGCCCGCTCAACCCGCTGCGCCGCCCGCTCAACCCGCTGCGCCGCGCGCTCAACCCGCTGCGCCGCACGCTCAACCCACTGCGCCGCACGCTCAACCGCTGCGCCGCACGCTCAACCCGCTGCGCCGCGCGCTCAACCCGCTGCGCCGCGCGCTCAACCCGCTGCGCCACCCGCTCAACCCGCTGCACCGCACGCTCAACCCGCTGCACCGCACGCTCAACCCTCTGCACCGCACGCTCAACCCGCTGCACCGCACGCTCAACCCGCTGCACCACACGCTGCACCACACGCTCAACCCGCTGCACCGCACGCTCAACCCGCTGCACCGCACGCTCAACCCGCTGCACCACACGCTGCACCACACGCTCAACCCGCTGCACCACACGCTCAACCCGCTGCACCTCCCGCTCAACCCGCTGCACCGCACGCTCAACCCGCTGCACCACACGCTGCACCACACGCTCAACCCGCTGCACCACACGCTCAACCCGCTGCACCACACGCTGCACCACACGCTGCACCACACGCTCAACCCGCTGCACCACACGCTCAACCCGCTGCACCACACGCTGCACCACACGCTGCACCACACGCTCAACCCGCTGCACCACACGCTCAACCCGCTGCACCGCACGCTCAACCCGCTGCACCGCACGCTGCACCACACGCTGAACCCGCTGCGCCACACGCTCAACCCGCTGCGCCGCCCGCTCAACCCGCTGCGCCGCGCGCTCAACCCGCTGCGCCGCGCGCTCAATCCGCTGCGCCGCGCGCTCAACCCGCTGCGCCACGCGCTCAACCCGCTGCGCCACGCGCTCAACCCGCTGCACCACGCGCTCAACCCGCTGCACCACACGCTGCACCACACGCTCAACACGCTGCACCACACGCCTCCCTCCCAAACCATAATGATGTCATAGTTTCTCACCTGGCAGAGTGATGAAGGCCTGGCCCTTCATGCGTCCTGTCAGCAGGCGGTAGAGCAGCGGGGGGGCGCTCTGCTGCTCGTACCTGGAGAACAGCGCCACCAGCTGGGCCAGCGAGGCCCGAGCACTCAGGTTCTTCACACACAGCACCTGCAGAGGAACAGAACGCTCAGTCTGTGCACGGGGAGAGGGGAAACAGAACATGTGACCCACACGCTCAAGGCTTGATATGGCTTCCCTTTTATATGTATATATTTATATTATACTCTGAATAAAACTGCTTTCTTACTTGTCTTGCACTTCTGGTTAGATGCTAACTGTCATAGCACATGTACTCTGTGCAATGACAATAAAGTTGAAGCTAATCTAATCTTTTATAGAACATAAATAGGAAAGCCTTTTCACTATTAGGTCTAGGCTACAGAAAAAATATTCACAAAAATCGGTATAGTACATACTTAAAGGTGACCTATCGTGCAAAATGCACTTGTGTACGTCTTTTATACATGAAGATGTGTCCCCGGTGTGTCAGGGAACTCACCAGGGGTCAGAAAACACAACCCTCTCTCTTTTCCTCCGTACCCAAATCTCTAAAAACGCAGCTGCAACGGAGCTGATACAGACTGATACAGATTTGAAATTGTTCTGACGTCAGAAACGGGGTGCTCCGCCTATATGGGCAACTCTCCACCTATCAGGGTCTTCAGGGACTGGTCAGCTTTCTGTCCCCAGAGTCAGAACTAAACATGGAGACGTTCAGTTATTATGCTCCAAATATCTGGAACAAACTCCCAGAAACCTGCAGGTCCGCTGCAACTCTGACTACTTTTAAATCCAGGCTGAAGACTTTTCTTTTTGTCGCTGCTTTTAATTGAACTATTCATATCTTAGACTGCACTGTAACTTTTATCCATGTATTTTTTCTTTTAATGTTTCTTTTATTAGCTTTTCTTTTTAATGACTGATTTTAAATGCCATTTTCTTAATGTCTTTCATTTTTTGTAAAGCACTTTGAATTGCCTTGTGTTGAAAAGTGCTATATAAATAAACTTGCCTTGCCTTGCCTAATATGTGTGTGTGTGTGTGTGTGTGTGTGTGTGTGTGTGTGTGTGTCTCTGTGTGTGTGTGTGTGTCTCTGTGTGTCTGTGTGTGTCTGTATGTCTGTGTGTGGGTCTGTGTGTGTGTGTGTGTGTCTGTATGTCTGTCTGTGTGTGTCTGTGTGTGTGTGTGTCTGTGTGTGTCTTTGTGTCTCTGTGTGTGTGTGTGTGTGTCTCTGTGTGTCTGTGTGTGTCTGTATGTATGTGTGTGTGTCTGTGTGTGTCTGTGTGTGTGTGTGTCTCTGTGTGTGTGTGTGTGCGTGTGTGTGTCTCTGTGTGTGTCTATGTGTGTGCGTGTGTGTGTGTGTATGTCTCTGTGTCTGTGTATGTGTCTCTGTGTGTGTGTGCATGTGTGTGTGTCTCTGTGTGTGTCTATGTGTGTGCGTGTGTGTGTATGTCTCTGTGTGTGTGTGTCTGTGTGTGTGTCTCTGTGTGTGTCTATGTGTGTGCGTGTGTGTGTGTGTGTGTATGTCTCTGTGTGTGTGTATGTGTCTCTGTGTGTGCGTGTGTGTGTGTATGTCTCTCTGTGTGTGTGTATGTGTCTCTGTGTGTGTCTATGTGTGTGCGTGTGTGTATATGTCTCTGTGTGTGTGTATGTGTCTCTGTGTGTGTGTGCGTGTGTGTGTGTGTGTGCGTGTCTCTGTGTGTGTCTGTGTGTGTGCGTGTGTGTGTATATGTCTCTGTGTGTGTGTATGTGTCTCTGTGTGTGCGTGTGTGTGTGTATGTCTCTGTGTGTGCGTGTGTGTGTGTGTATGTCTCTGTGTGTGCGTGTGTGTGTGTGTATGTCTCTGTGTGTGCGTGTGTGTGTGTATGTCTCTGTGTGTGTATGTGTCTCTGTGCCTCTGTGTGTGTCTATGTGTGTGCGTGTGTGTGTAGTGCTAGATCGTATACCTCCTGGGTTTTAGGCGGCGGAAGTGACGTAATCGTGGATGAGAAGTCGGCAACTTCTGTATTAAAAGTTGAACGTTTACCCTAAATAGAGGAGAGTTCCGCTCACGCACGTCTCGTCACAAATAATCAAACCATTATTATTGAAATGTAAGTATATTTCACTGACATATACTTACATTTCAATAATAATGGTTTGATTATTAAATAATAACTTGCAGATCTTATTTGTGTTGCATTTGTGGATAAAACCCAAAGAACATTTAGGATATAAATACTGGTCAGATATCCACCAGATCTTTTAGGGATGTGTGTCTCTTGGAGAAATTAAATTGCAACATCAAATACAAAAGTGAATCTGAAACAAACTCAAATGCCATAATGAAATTAATCCACAAATTATGATTGTTATAACTTACATGTTATACCTGGAAACACAAATAGTTGTTAAACATATTCTATGATCAATTATGACGCCCAGATGATCCACATGTTCATACCCTCTCTGTATTTAAAACACCCGTAATTATATATTTGATCATTGATTAGCTATCATCTTATCGTCATACAAGTGTGTGCAGTGTGTGTAATATTACAAACAAACCTATTCATAAGCTCTGTTTGAGGCTGCAGCTCTGTGTGTAGGAAAATGTGATTAAAGTTCAGAACAATCATCCGTTTCTCCTGACGAGTCCACATGCCGCAGATCTCTGAGGTTTTTAAATTAATGCGAGTTGATGTATTTCCTTTTAATGACTCATTTTATGAACACTCAGCGCCCCGATGAACATTAAAACTGTTTCTGCTCGCTGTAATCATTTCTTCTGTTCATGCCGGCCACCAGGAGATCCATTATATAAGAAAATTCTATGTGAGTGATGGCGACACAACAGCTTTTGCTCTGTGCAGAAATATAATCCAAAATGCTAGTAAAATATGAGAAATACGAGAGTTCAGGTGTGCGAATAAGTCTTGTTAAGTGGATATTTTCCAAAGCTACATACCGTGTAGCTGCAAAGGAGAGACCCCAACACAACAGGGTATTTTTTTACTAAACCAATGTTACTTTGACACCTGACATGTTCTCTGTGTTTTGTCTTTTCTTATGTTATTGTAGTGTGCTTTTATTACACGTACAGCACTTTGGCTCGACCAAAAATCGTTTTTAAATGTGCTCTATAAATAAAACTTGATTTGATTTGATACTTTAGATCAGCAGTTCCCAACCTTTTTCAACTCAGGGCCCACTTAAGAATCACATTTTTTTCGCGGCCAACAATACGGAGGCTAAATAAAGTTCCGATTGGTCAATTCAGAACATGTGACACGTAGTTAATCCAGTAGAACAGACCGTTGCTAAGGACTGTAATGACCGTTGCTAAGGAGGATCAAGAAAGAGAAAGGAAAAGAGGTTAAAATAAAAATAAATCTTAATAATGAAATGTTTTCCACACAAATCATAATGTTTGTAAATTATTTTGCGGCAAATATTGAATTTACATTTACACCCTTTAATATTTTATTTGGGCTTTTAGATGAAGACCGCACACAGTTAACAAATACAACTATTCTTCTGGCTAAAATACATATTTTTAAAAGTCAATCATGGAGTAATCTTAATTTAAGGAGTTTGAAGAGTAGATTAAAAATACAATTTCAATTATTGCCACAAAAAGATCAAAGGGTGGCTTTAAAAAGAAAAGAAAAGTCCTCTACTGATGATTTTGTGCTCCATCAATTATATTGGCAGCACACTAGGGATGGACCTTTTCATGACTGGTATGAATCAAATAAATAATTAAAGCCAAATCTATTACAAAGAGTCACAAAATGTTGCTTTAAATCAGACTAGCACTATTCATTCAACACTACAAATGGAATGGCTTTCCCCATAAGTATAACATTAAGAGACACTTGGCTGAACTGAGGTGGGATTTCAAATGAAAGTATATACTCTGCTTTTAAATGAACTTTGAAGTGAAGGCATGTCTGTTCTGGCAGCCATATTGGAAACATACAATACCTGGGAAACAGTTGAGAGCATCTCTAAACTGGGTGTGTTAAAAACTGTGTGTATATCTGGACTGGTTTCGACTGAGGACTAATATTAACCCAATGATACATTAGTTTGCATTTGGGTTTTAAAATGAAATGGTGTCCAACCCATAGGGCTGAACGATTAATCGATTTGAAATAGAAATCGCGATTTGAAATGATGCAATTATCATCAGATTTTTGTTTTTGTTCTTCTTGTGTGTCAGTCATCCACACCAGTGGTTCTCAAATGGGGCTGCGGGGGTGCTAGAGACGGGAGCACGTTGATACGACCTTCCTAGCCGGAGTTATGGCCGCATTTTACAAAAAACTTCCGTTGGGTCGCTTAAAAACGAATATCGCAAATCCAATCGCAATATCTGTCAGAAAAATCGCAATTCGATTATTTCCCCAAATCGTGCAGCCCTACCAACCCATCTATTAGAAACGTATAGTTTACACAGTACTTCCAATTTCCAAAAAAATGTTTGTGTAAAAATGAACATAATTAATATAATAAACGGTGTCATACACTTTAGCCTATGCCTTTTAATGCAGAATACATGTACAGTGGCTAGTCACTATTCAAAAGTGATGCCTTATTATTTCTTATTAGACATTTTTGTATGTGTATATTAGTTGTATTAGATCAAAACAACACAACTAAACTAAACTCTTAGTGTGTTGCAGGTGTATCTGTGGGTACCTTGGAGGGTTTCCCCGGCTGGTAGTTCCTGAACCTCGGGATGTTCTGGATCCCTTCTTCAGATTCACGGTTCTTCAGGATTTCTTCCTCTGAGATGGTCTGGATCTCCCCTCTGACAGTCAGCGGCCCCCCCGACCTCGCCTTCAGACTGCCGATTGGCTGGCTGATGTTTATCCGTGGAGGAGCAGCAGCTGCTGGAGAGTCCTCCTGAGCCAGATGCTGCTCCGCAGGCTCTGAACTCCACTCTGACTGAACTGAGACACTTTTATCACTCTGCAGTTTTGAAATATAATCAGAGGCTTCGTGGGATTGGTTGCTGTCTCTGTGTGAGTCCTGTGATTGGCTGTTGTCTCTGCGTGAGTCCTGTGATTGGTTGCTGTCTCGGTGTGAGCCCTGTGATTGGTTGCTGTCTCGGTGTGAGCCCTGTGATTGGTTTCTGTCTCGGTGTGAGCCCTGTGATTGGTTGCTGTCTCGGTGTGAGCCCTGTGATTGGCTGTTGTCTCTGCGTGAGTCCTGTGATTGGTTGCTGTCTCGGTGTGAGCCCTGTGATTGGTTGCTGTCTCGGTGTGAGCCCTGTGATTGGCTGTTGTCTCTGCGTGAGTCCTGTGATTGGTTGCTGTCTCGGTGTGAGCCCTGTGATTGGTTGCTGTCTCTGTGTGAAACCTGTGATTGGCTGTTGTCTCGGTGTGAGTCCTGTGATTGGTCAGGTGTATTTCTGTGTGAGTCCTGTGATTGGTCAGGTGTATTTCTGTGTGAGTCCTGTGATTGGTCAGGTGTATTTCTGTGTGAGTCCTGTGATTGGTCAGGTGTGTTTCTGTGTGAGTCCTGTGATTGGTCAGGTGTATTTCTGTGTGAGTCCTGTGATTGGTCAGGTGTGTTTCTGTGTGTAGAAAGGTGTGCTGCTGTTTCTCTGTCCTGTGGTGAAGCGTGTTTTCTGTTCCTGCTGAGGACGTCTCTGAAGAGAGAGTCCATCGGGTCGGAGGACGGCGCCCCCTGCTGGCTCTGTGAGTTTTCTTCATCTGTTGTGAGAAAGGAAATATATAAGCAGGTGAGATCTTCTGAGACTGCAGGGACATTGAGTCCTCTTCGCTGCTGTTTTGAAGTTACTTATTTATCCTCCCGTTTACATATTTTCTACTTCACTCATTCCAATTTCTTTTTAAAGGGAATTATTATTTTTTATAGAAGCATTAAAAAAAGTTTGAACATGAAAGCAATGATTCCAATTATATTATAAGTACACCCACTTGTTAAATTACTCACTGGCAGTTGCATGAAGAAAGTATTTAAGACCTCCTCAAATCTGAACAGAAAATGGCGGTCATTAAAGCTGGGAAGGTAGTAATTATAAATGTACCTTTCTAGAAAATATCTTTCAGAGTTGGCAATAAGAACGATGAGATCAGCTCAGAGGAGGAAGAGGTATTCAGAAATTGAAGTTAAGAAAAACATCAATAAAAGTAAAAAAATATAAGCATCAACGGTACTCATTATGCAGAATGCCCATTTAAGGATCATTCAGTATATAATTGTATTTTATTATAATTGTTGCATTAAGTATTCATTAACTTTTTGTTGCATCTCATAGCTTCAACCATAATTATATCATAATTTGATGAAGCTAAAAGTGATCAAAATAAATGTAGTGGAGTAGAAAGTACAATATCTACATACAAAATATTGTCGAATAAAAGTATAAAGTCAAATAAATGTGAAATACTCAGGTCCCTTAAAATTGTACTACAGTACTTGATTAAATCTTTTTTGTTTTACTTTCCATCGCTGCATCTACTCTACTGTTCAGAGTTTTAAAACTGCTCTGGGTTAAATACAAAATCTGTAAACAACAAAAACGTGATATTTAATGTGTTGTTTGTATGTGGAGGTAAAAAGCTTGTAATAAACCATTCTCACCTCCGACTGTTATTTTGTAACTTCCCCTCTCTGTTACGAAACTTACTTCAGCCTATCTAAACACACTATAACAAGCCAGTCTAGTTTATGTGTCTCCAGCGTACCTCTGTGGTAGAGCGCAGCGAGGAAGCCCAGGCGGTCGGTTCCCTGGAAGAGCGCCCGCTCGATCTCCATCTCCCGGCGGGACAGCGGGCGGCTGGAGGCGAAGCGCTGCGGGCGGGACATCAGCTCCTCCCGGGCCTCCATCTTATCTGTGATCACCTGCAGGCGCTGCTGCTTCGCTCCGGGGGCCGCACACACCCCGTGGACCTGAGTGGGCACCGAGCGGGGTCAGACGTTAGATCGTGGGATGGCGTTTATATAAAGATTCAAGGCTTTTATTGTCATGTGTGCATAGCTACAGTGTAGATATGACAATGGCAATCTTAGGTCACAGGCTCCTCCAACAGAGCAACACAATAAAATAGTGCAAGTAAATACAATAAAATTGAATATAATAGAAATAGTGCAAGAATAGTCTATATACAATTATAAAACGGACAAGTCAAATCAAGCAATCTGATTGGTTCTTAGCCGTGATATAATGAACGTATATCTAAGGGTAGAATTGTAGTTACTTTTCACAACAAGTCATGTATCCCTCCGCGTCTGAGAAAGGCTACAACCGTTACAACTGTTACATTACGTCCGTTACGAAACTAACTAACTAACAAAGCTTAAGATGGAAACATTTAAGGTTAACTTCGACCTCCGGGGGGGTCTTACTATGGAGGAGTGGATTGAGCAGTGCCTATCTCCAGAAAAAAAAAGGCACCTAAACGACGACATGCAGAGCTACGTGAAGAGCAGGTAGACCAACTGGAGAAGTAGCACCATTCAAAAGCTTTGTGAGGCGGGTCTTGAAACAAAGCAGAGAAATTATGAGCGTTAGTGGCCACAGGTGCGAAAGCTCTCTCCAGAGCTACTGGAAGCCCAATCTCGGGGACCGGAGAAAGTGGAGCAATATTCTCGCCACGCCAAGCAACAGCCTAGAACAAACTCAACCTATACAAGTAACCTCGTAAGCATGCTACTGATGCTGGACAGGTTTTCAGTGGGTGCACAACAAACGGCAACATACACATGAATGTAAATAAATAGCCAAATAATGGATCAACGCTCTCTGTCTAATATGTTCGCTAGCTGTTAGTGTTGTTGCATAGCAACCACCTCGCACTATGTTTCAATGGAGGGACTATTTTACTTTGAACATCATTATTTACTAATAAAAACTATTTAAATTAGAGTGTGTATTTTTCTTTCATATTGCCACAGTTTTATAAAAGCAACAGCTCCGGGGGTTGAACCACGCCCCAGATGAATGTTATGGATGTTCTTTCAAAAGGTGAGGTGTTGAAAGTATGTAGATCAGTGTTTCCTCAGGTGTTACAGCGAGAAAGGAGCCACGTTTATGTTGTTGTATATATTAGGTATTTTCCAACAGGAATACATTGGATGTCTCATTTGTTGCTTGCATATTGATCATAAAAATCATCTGTCATTATTCCAAATAAGGAAATGTGTGTGGTGTTCATTTCTCAATAGCAGTGAATAAAGTTGATATAGTGAAGGCAAAAACTCGATTAAATGGAATTTAAACTAACAGGAAATGTTTATGATAGTCCTGTTATTTTATTGTTAAAATTAGAAAGACTGCACAAGTGGTTCATTTCACAAGAGCTGAGGGAAATGTATTTTCTTTGCTGTTTCTCAGAAGGGAAATATTATAACTTAAAAATAAAAGTGACATTAATTTTGTTCCTTTAATAAGGCTTGAATTGAGTTCCTCTAAAAAACATTTTTGTATTATTTCCTGATTATTCTAGTATCATTTTAGTTTCGGTTTGAGTTCAAGTCTGCTTTGAATAAGATCTTTTTTAAGACCCTTTCCGTACATTTTAAGACCTCATCACCACTATGAGTTTTAACCGGTTACCTTGACGACACACTTTACCTCACATTGACTATATACAGTATTGATTGTCCTTCCTCCTTATCTTCCAACCATTTGGACGCAGACTTTCCCCATAACGATGTTGTTTAACAACCGGCGTAAACGGAGCTTCGCGCGCTATCAAGCAGTGAGCGTGCGATGTCCTGTTCAGATGACGTCCAATCCAACGGGATGCCATCAATAAACTACACAGAATCTCACTACACACCTACGCCATGATTACATTCAGGCACACTGTAGAATACAACCTCTTTGGACCATTTAGATACTTATTGAAGACAAGCTACAAAATGTAATACCTTGGAAAATGCCGTTTAATACTTTTTAAGACCCCGCGGACACCCTGGAGAACCACAGGAAATCGGGGAACAAACCCCTAACGTACAGGGCGGTGAATCGGACCCAGCCGGTTTTTACCTTCTCTGCCTCCAGAGGTTCGTCTCGGCGCTGCCACAGTTGGATCTCGGTGTCAGTGAGGCCGAGCTCCCGCAGGCCGGCCAGCTCCTTCTCCCCGTCCTGCAGGGCCTGGAACTGGGAGAGGCTCCTCACGCCGGCTGCCTGCTGCCCAAACGGCCGGTAGAGCGACGCCGGTGCGAAACACTTCCTCTTGGCGACACATCTGTAAGAGAGAAGTTGTTTCAGTGCTGACGATGTTTCAAGGTTTCAAGGTTTCAAGGCTTAGCTACAGTGTAGTTATGACAATGACAATCTTAGGTCACAGGCTCCTCCAACACAATAACACAGATAATAGTGCAAGTAAATACAATCAAATATAATAGAAACAGTGCAGAATAGTCTATATACAGTAATTGGAATATTGATATATGAGTTTCAAACAGATGTTATGTATGTTCTTCCAAATGTTGCGATAGGGGGGTCAAAGTTACTGAAAGTTACTTTTCGATAAAATAAACATCTACATGCCTTGATTATTTCATTCCTAATGTCGTTATCAATTTGTTTTAAAGCTCAATAAATAACAAAGAAGACCTTTAACAGGCACTTTTCTCATTTTGTCCGGAAGATTTAAACTTTAACCGACAAAAACAATTCTAACGGAAACTCTGGTTTCAGTGCAGATACCCAAAACAGCTGGAGACACATGTACAAAGTCACATATTCTAGCGTTGTTTCTGACTCTTTACGATCATATTTTACTGATAAAAACACGGCTGTGTAAGAACATGTTGCCCCGGGGTTTGTGTAAAAGAAAATCCTCCACATTGCTTTGTGGGAAGAAAATATAACGGAGCAATTGATGGATGCTTCTTTCTTCAAAGCAGTAAAGAGAGCGTGGGGTTTCTTTTTATGTAGAGCTCAGGTGGGAATGAAACGTGAAACTGCTCTCTTCATTTCCCCACTGAGCTACACAGCTTTTATTAAACACAGCAAATTGATTTTTTACTGTCAATGTGTAACAATAAAATCGTCTTATAAAAATGTGCACAGTCATGATCTGCTATCAAGAGACAGACGTTCACTACAGGGTATGGTGCTTGTTAGTATGTAGTAGTAGAGAATCTTCTGCACCATGTTTCTGACAGTATTCGTTAAGGGGATACATTGCAGTATATTTTTGTCTTTTGATTTTGTCCCAACCCCAGTAGTTGCACTATAACAAGAATATAATTTTCACTGAACGTGGCCATAGGACTGAATACATTTTTTTTTTCTTCTTGAGTCAGGCACAATGAGTTTACATTTATACAGTCAATGTTTTTTTTTTTTTAACAGACCGGTCAATGTCGACGTCGGTGTGGAGCTGCTGCAGCAGGAGGCTGTGCAGCTGCCTCTGGCCTCCGTCTCCTGCTCCTCCAGCAGCGGGCCATCCTCACACAGCTGCCGGCTCACTCTGAGAGAGAGAGAGAGAGAGAGAGAGAGAAAGAGAGAGAGAGAGAGAGAGAGAGAGAGAGAGAGAGAGAGAGAGAGAGAGAGAGAGAGAGAGAGAGAGAGAGAGAGAGAGAGAGAGACACACACACACACACACACACACACACGTTAATTATACACAACACAGTAATATGCCTAATGGACACTTACAGTACCACAAATAAACTGTTAATACATCTTAACTAACAAAAATGCAACATGTGAAATAAATGATTTTCGGAAACATAGCTTGCAATTAATGATTCATTTTATTTTGGATGAGTCTGGATGAGTGTTTATTTTCTAGATTAATAGTGTTTGGTTGTTGTCTTATTTTGCCTGCCTTCCCCTTAATCAAAACATTATCAATAATAGAAACATGTGTTTGTAAATGCAAGTTACCTAACAGGCCATACTACAGAAAAAGAGGATTCCAAACCATAGATAATAATTCACCATCAACTAAAGAAACAGATAACCTGACACTTCGTATCATCTAATATTATAGTTTGATGCATTTTCTTGCCATAAAATCACTCTGTAGAGAACTCCACAGTTTGACCCCATCACTAAAAAACTGCTTTTAAAATGAGGCTTTCATTATATGTATTTCTATGGTCCTCTTTGTACATTTTTTAAATTATGTTTGGGTAACATTCTGCTTTTTGCTCTGTGCATAACTGCGAAAGTCTGTAAAAAAAAAGAATGCACTATTTCTAACTTAATAAGAAGTATATTGCTTGAATCCACTTTAGGGTGGATATATCTGTTTAAAAAAAATGGGTTTCATATTGCTCATGTAAGTGATATTAGTATACAAATAAAAAAATACATATACCCTGTCATCGTAATATGCCTTGTTAATAACAGACTGTATATATTGGAATATCATATTCTTAGATACCTATGTATTTTCGTTCATTGTCACAAGCTAAAATCTCAATGCAGTCCAGTGTAGACATTGAATCTTTTTCATCCTCTAATCGATTAGCATTAGCCGTGTGGTAAACTGAGACTACCAGGGGCAAACTGAGCGATGCAGAGTGAGGAATACGGTCTATAAGTAAGCTTTGAGTCTAAAGTATAGATGAATAGAAACACAATAGTCCTGTTCAACATATTTTAAGATACAATCTTGTAAAACATGTTGCAGCTACAGAGATTAGCTAACGTTAGCTTAACTGGCTCTAGCTATCTCCATGACAACAGTGCCTGCCGTAGATCAGACGTAAAAGCAACGGCTTTAAACTGGTATTTTCTCCCAAATCAAGGACACCACACGTTAATTAAAATGACACAATTGTAATGAAATGACTTGTAAATGTTACTGATAACTTGTAGTTGTGTTTACCTTCGCATGCTTCCGCCGTGTTATTTCTGCTTCCGGTCTGTGGACTCATGGGAAGTGTAGTTAACCCCCCCCCCCCCTGAGTAATAATGAACTACTGTATATAGTCTCATGGATACAGATAGGGAACACATTATTCCACAGCTTCGCTTTTGACAGAAATAGATCAATGTGTACATTATGTCTGAAACTATAATGGTGATAATAACAATTGTATGGTAATGTGAGTAGGCCTATCTTTTTTTCAGCTGGCTTAATGCTTCTCTCTGTTGAAATCTATATCAGATCAAACATGTTGCTGCATATATTTGTTGATGTTATTAGAATAATACCTTCCAAATAATTAAGACTTCCGCTGTACCACACCCTGCTTCAATGGAAAGGGTGTGGTTATACCTCCATCATCATCACATTGGCTGCATTCCCTTCATTCAGATGTGCCTTATGTTTTATTATAAACAGTAATGCTGCAAAGCCTGGCTGGGTATACTGACTACACCGCTCCACCCTCCCCACCCAGCTCAAGTGTCCTCAATTAGCCTGCTGGGTGACGTCAGTAAGGTGACATGGGTGCTTCTCTCTCCACCATCTCTGAGCAATAAACTAGCAACATGGCTTTAACAGATATGGATGAGATCCTGTGCTGTTTTGCATGCAATTACAATTCCCTATGCATTATCTGCGCGGTTCTGCAGCGGCTGCTCGTCCCCTCGTCTGCCCGCCTGCCTGCAGCCGGTGTCGGGTCGCCAGCAGCCTCCTCTCAGCTCCTCTGCAGGGCTGCAGGGCTGCGCAGCTCCTGACTGACAGAGAGATGAGGGGTGGGGACGCAGGGTGGGGTCACAAGCAGGGAGAGGCGGAGGAGGAAAAGGCAGAGAGAGAGAGCCCAGCCCTTGAATGCACGGCAACAACACGCCGTCAGAGAGAGGGAGAGACACACCGAGAGACTGGCTGTTTTTTGGGGGGAGCAAAGGGAGCCTTCGACGCTGCGGATATGAACTGAAAAGAGCGCACAAGAAGAGGGAGCGTGTATCTATATATCCCACATTTACTGTTAAGGTGGAAACTAATCCCCCCCCCAAAACCCTGCTCTCTCCCTATCACAGCTCTTATTCAGATAGAGCTACACCCAAAAGCCCCGACCGACCCCCTCCTGCTGCTCCACCCCTCCGCCGCTGCACCGCTCCGGCAACCGAGATGCACACGGAGACCCGTAACAAGAAAGTAAGTGCACGTTATTGACTTTGCCCTGGTCAATGAATACAAAAAAAATTAAACAAATACATCTGTGTGGAAGCAGTTGTCAGCTCAACATGTGCCACATATGAATGTCAGTGTGTAATTACATGTGTATTCTCGCAGGTAGGCAGTTTATTTTGCAATTAGTGGAAGAGTTTTGTAACAATGCATTATAACATCATGTTCAGAGCACTGTCATCTCCATAGGTTACACGGAAACCTGTCTTCTGTCCCCGCTGTGTGTGTTTCTCTCTGTGTGCGAGTTTAGTTCGGGTTCAATTTGAAATGCTCTGTGATCTCTGAGAGGCAGGAAGGAAACGGAAGGCAGAAGCTGCAGCTTGTAGGACACCATCTTAGCTTTTAAAGGGCCAGCAGCCTCTTCTGAAACACACACACACACACACACACACACACACACACACACACACACACACACACACACACACACACACACACACACACACACACACACACACACACACACGCCTGGGTAGCAGCCAGGTGCACTGCCTCTATGCTACACTGCATGAGCCCTACTTGTGCCTTTAAATGATTTCTGCTTCAACTCAGTATGCTCATGTGCCAGTACTCAAAAGTGAATCAAATATCAGGATGTTATGGAGCAGAAAGCAAGCAACAGTATCCTGAATGCAGCTCCAGATCTGTTGTATATGTGATAGTTGGTAGAGAAGATGCTGGAGACAAGTTGCAGTGGTGCACATCTTCCTTGATAAAGAAGTGCACTTTGACCGGCAGGTCTGCATGGCTGACCGATTGATGTTATTGAATATTGATTGTTTGATGGATTTTAAAGTTGCACAGTAACAGAAAACACTGCAGTGTCCCTCTTGTTATGTTTACTTACTATGTATTCCTCTATTTTGGATTAATTTCATTTCTGCTAATATTTCTGATAACCAGCATTAGCAATTTCACTGATGAACACCTAATCTTTACTCTTGGGCTACAACCAACAGTTATATTGATTATTTATTGATTTAAAACTGTCCAACACATTTTCTAGAGTCCAAGGTCCTAACATTGTTTGCATAAGCCTAAAATGTATTTTCCAAAAATAATATTTTGAAGAGTTGCAATTCAGAAAATATTTGGCGATCGATTTAAAAATTGATTAATTGACACAGGTTTGAGCCTTCAAGTTGCATTTAAACATTGTAGCCTTCAAGCAGTTGCATAACATTGTTGACTCACTGCGGGTGATTGTGTATTTCGGAGTTAAGGTGGAACAATTGCAAAGGGTTTGTCTAACCAGCTGGTACATGTTTGGGCATGATTGCCAAGGTTGGCCCTTTAGTTTGGTCCTTGTGCTGATTCACCTGTGCGGACACACCCTTTTAAAATAGATTGTTAGGTAATCATTTAATAAATACACTTAATATATCCCTAGCACTGACTTGTAACAAAGTTGGGGTTTTCACACTGATGGGCAACACTGTCTCCATCCTTTTTATTGTTTATTGACAGATGACAAGGGTGATGTCTACCATTAGAAAAATATTTTTGAGATGCTCAGCAGAATGCATATCAGAATGATAAAATAATCCTTAGTTAGTTTTAGATTTTATTGACCTATATTTAAGGAAATGTATGCTGACCAAGCTACAGCTAATTAAAGCTACTATTTATAACATCACTAGTATCACATAATCTATACATGTGAAAAATGTAATAAGTGGTGTGAAAAAAAGAGACAATATGTTCTGGTTCTGGTGGTTCTTGGTTGGTTAGCTATTCTATGCTAACATGGATTTGAAGGGGTGGCTGTGGCTCAGTGGATAGTGTGCTGGACTTTGAAACAGGGGCTACCAAGTTCGAGTCCCACTGCAGTCAGCATGTCGTTGTGTCCCTGAGACACTTCACCCCAAATTGCTCCTGTGGGGATTGTCCATAGTACTGAAGTAAGTCGCTTTGGATAAAAGTGTCTAACAAATGACATGTAATGTGAAGTTTTAGTTAACTAGAAGGGCTCTAGGAGAGCGTGGAGCTCTGCTAAGGCCAAATGTGATTCCTTTTAGTGTCAACAGAAGGGCAAAATAGGTTTTGTATTCACACTGTGAATCGGTTGCTCCAAAATATGATGGGTTCTTTCTTGAACCATGCTACATCCTTTCACCAAGTTTCGTAAAATAGGACCAATTGTTTATTATCCTGCTCATAGGTCCACAAACTGAAGCGAAAAAAGTGACTTCTTTGGTGGAGACTATTACAAGAATGCTTGTCTTCTCAACTTGAAATGTTTCCTCCGAACTTTCACTTTTTCCCACCGAGCTGCAGTAGAGCAGCCTAGCCTCCAGGTGACGGTGGATTAGCACAGTGATTAGCCTCACCCTGTTTGTCTCTACTTTAAAGTCTGTCTGAAGGGTCAAAGCACTTTGGGCTCCGGGGCAAACATGTGACTGCTCTGATCATTGAAGGCCTTTTAATGAAAGTGGAAACCAATAGATCCGTCTGTAGCCGTGTGACTGAAGACGGTCTTTACCGCTGCTGCTTTAAAAGTTAGTAATCACAGTAAGTAGCTTTCAGCCTGCAATAAACTGTGAGGTGTTGTCAGGAACCCTCTGCACAGATATAGTTAGCCTCAATTAATCCATTAGATATACTGTGGAAGGGACATTTATGACTTCTGCAGCATGTCAGTAACTCATAAACAACAATAGCTGATTCACAGGAACATGTTTGACCAATAAAGTGCAGGGATTACAAAATGTTATCGTCAGGACTTAGACACAATGAGAATGTTGAAAGCAGAGCACTGGCTTTATTATAATGTCACTTTTTCCCACGTCTATCTTTGCTAATAATGCAGACATTTAAGACCGAAACTCAAAGTAGCATGATTGGAAAAAAGTATTTCAAACTCAAAGAGGCTGCACTAGTTCAATTTCAAGTGTGTTAAACGTTACTGAAAATCAGTTCAAGTTTGTTCCCAAGAGTGAACTGAAGTGCAGGAAAAACATATTTTGGTTGTAGCCGCTCTTTTTGGTTGGTGTTCCCTCTATTTTTGGTTCAACCGTGTGTTATATTATCCTCAGGTCTATCAAAAGACCTTTACTGTGACATCTTCTTTTGAGTTGACAGTTCTAGTTTCTATAAAACCACTAACATAAAACACATCACTTAATGTGTACTGGAGAAATGTGCCCCTAGAAGAGCTGATTATTGTTTATGAACGCAGTAAATTACACTTTAATGGTACACCAGTCAGCCGATAATGGATAATAATTTACTCTCTGCTAATATTATGGGTTATTATTTTGAAATATGTGGTGCACCTTGTCTCTTTAGACACAATAAATCAGTGTAATATTATACAATACCAGCAGGTTAGATGGATATGATGGATCACAGAGTCACTTTTATTATATCATTGTTTTATTGTTTGCTGAATGTGTAGAAAAACTCACAAAGGTCATACTGACTTTCTGTTTTTACTTCAACCTTCGACCCAGATAACTGTTTTTGAAGCTGTGGGATTGGAAATCAATTTGCTCCCGTCACACTTAACGCTGTGCATTATTGGAAATGTAGTTAACTGATAGCAGCGCATTGCATCCCAGAACTGAGCATGCTCCATAGTGTGTGTGTATGGGTGTTTGTGTGTGTGTGTGTGTGTGTGTGTGTGTGTGTGTGCGTGCGTGCGTGTGTGTGTGTGTGTGTGTGTGTGTGTGTGTGTGTGTGTGTGTGTGTGTGTGTGTGTGTCCAGGATCAGCTGGGCTGTAGAAGTGAGAGCAGGGTCAGCTGTACATTCCTGGGCAGGGCATCAGCAGGAAGGGCCCTTGAATACAAAGTCTGCCTGTGTGTGTGAGAGATGGACGTGTGGTGTGTGTGTGTGTGTGTGTGTGTGTGTGTGTGTGTGTGTGTGTGTGTGTGTGTGTTTGCTAGAGATGGTGGGTGTATGTGTGTGTGTGTGTGTGTTTATAAGAGAGCTGTAGGCAATGATTAACTATGCCGAACAAAGTTTGATCAAACTACTGAGATAGTGGATGTGTGTACCCTTCGATACACACATATTTGCACACACCCATGCACATCTTACAGAGTTGTGAGCATGCCATGGATGGGTCAAAAGTAGCCAGTTACTGTCAGTGTGTCACCAAACCCTCAACATGTCAGTTAAAAGAGCTCTCCTGTCTTTCTTCAGAAAATGAGGGGGAAACATATTTCTGACGCATTTTTTTCATATAATAAACATCTGCAAAATGCAACAGTTGTGAGGTTTCTAAAATGAAAGAAACGTAACCTGGGGTCCTGGTGGTTTTTGCATACTTTTCAACACCGCTGACTACAGTTTGCTTTTTGAATCCAGTACTGTATCTTTCCTAAGTGATTTTTAATGGTAACATGCAGGATGAATATATTTCAGTGTGTCACGAAAACCAACTTGATGACACTTGTAGAAACTTGACAATCCTTAATTATGAACCATTCAGAATCTATAATCATTAGTCTAGTGTTATATGATAAACAGCACACACTGTGACTGTATACCTATTTCTACATTTGAAATGCTTTACTCTGTTTCTATGTTTCTGATTTTCTTGTTAATTGGCTGTAAAATAATTGAGTGAATGAAGAAGGATTTATTAATCCAACTTCAAGTTCTCATACCTCGTATTCTGGCAATATTTAAATGGGATTGCTGATGTATTTAACTTGAGCTTCAGCCTGCAATGTTCAAAACAACAGATAAAGCCAGAAATGTAGGTGTAGTCATGGACTCTGACCTGAGTTTCAACAGTCACATTAAAACAGTTACTAAATCAGCCTACTATCACCTAAAGAATATATCTAGGATTAAAAGATGTCACAGCAGGATTTAGAAAAACGTGTCCATGCTTTTATCTTCAGTAGACTCGACTACTGCAATGGTGTCTTCACAGGTCTCACTAAAAAATCTATTAGGAAGCTGCAGCTGATTCAGAACGCCGCTGCTCGAGTCCTCACTAACACTAAGAAAGTGGATCACATCACTCCTGTTCTGAAGTCTTTACACTGGCTTCCTGTGTGTCAAAGAATAGATTTCAAAATACTGCTGCTGGTTTATAAAGCACTGAATGGTTTAGGCCCAAAATACATTTCTGACCTCCTGCTAAATGATGAACCATCCAGATCTCTCAGGTCTTCAGGGACTGGTCAGCTTTCTGTCCCCAGAGTCAGAACTAAACATGGAGAAGCAGCGTTCAGTTATTATGCTCCAAATATCTGGAACAAACTCCCAGAAACCTGCAGGTCCGCTGCAACTCTGACTACTTTTAAATCCAGGCTGAAGACTTTTCTTTTTGTCGCTGCTTTTAATTGAACTATTCATATCTTAGACTGCACTGAAACTTTTATCCATGTACTTTTTTCTTTTAATGTTTATTTTATTAGCTTTTCTTTTTAATGACTGATTTTAAATGCCATTTTCTTAATCTCTTTCATTTTTTGTAAAGCACTTTGAATTGCCTTGTGTTGAAAAGTGCTATATAAATAAACTTGCCTTGCCTTGCCTTACCTTGCCTTACTACTAAGGTGACTCACAACAAATCTGTAAGGTTGCTGCATTACATCTTAAAACAATTCACATATAGAAAAGTAGATTATCAATTAGCATTAGCTAAAATGCTAGCTCACTGCATATACTTTCCCCATTGTAATCTGGATGTGAAGGTTTTGCATGCTAACTCCACAATCATGAGGACAATGAATGTGCGGGCAACTTTTTTCAACTGTGCAGACAGCAAGATGTCAAGCAGAAGAATTACCTGCAGCTATATGGAGTTTTATGCATTTTCAGAAATCTAAAATACCAATGTACTTGCAGTGTTGGTTCTGTTGAGTCAGAGGCCTCTTTTCTCTTTTCCCTTTGTTCAGAATAGAAACAAAACAAAAAAATCGTTCACAGATGAATCACAACAGATTTCTAAACTTTTAGTAATCAACGTAGAAAACACAATGCGTCTGTAAAACAGGTTGAGCTTGCAATGTGCAACTGTCATTTCCAGGAAAAATAGATTCCTGTATTGCTCTAATTCAATCCACCCACACACACACACGTGTATCATATTCCACTTCTGAATGAATCAGGTGTACGTTCACTATTTAAATGTTTTGCACTGGATTGCCACGTGTTACTTATTGAATTACATGTTTCTTACTATAAGTGTGTGATAGGATTAAGATAAATGTATTAGACCCTGACTGAAGTATGAGGTCGTTTGAGGGAGAATTTGGCACGTGTTGGATGCCATAAACTGACTCTTTGTAATGATTTAAAGTAACCAGGGTTGCATTTGTAATTTAGAGGCACTGGTGACCTGGAGATTAGGAGTCTCACGCTTCACTGGCTGAGCGAAGGGCGAAGCTAAACGTATCACTGCGCTTTTCCATTTTATATGATGCTCTTTTTCCGAGTAATTTACGCTATGTGAAGCCGCACAATGTCTCTGCAACTATAAGCTTCAGTTGCTTGATCATCGAAATTAAGGACAAGAGTAAAGGGTTGGATGACAGAGTGCTGACAGAAATGTTTTCTGTGACCGACAGATGAGACGGAGAGCTTTTGTTTCTTTCTTCTCCGCGTCCTCATACCGAGACGTTGACATGTTCCCCCTCTCTAGCTTGTATCAACCGTAACTGAGTATACGTATCAGGTGTTGAACCTGAGTGGGAGATCGGTTAGTTGGCCAGCTGGCTGCCTGTGTCTG
Organism: Gymnodraco acuticeps; assembly: GCF_902827175.1. Lineage (NCBI taxonomy): Eukaryota > Metazoa > Chordata > Actinopteri > Perciformes > Bathydraconidae > Gymnodraco > Gymnodraco acuticeps. Next base: position 400,124 of record NW_022991680.1, read on the forward strand.
TGTGTCTGTGTCTGTGTCTGCGTGTGTGTGTGTGTGTGTGTGTGTGTGTGTGTGTGTGTGTGTGTGTGTGTGTGTGTGTGTGTGTGTGTGTGTGTGTGTGTGTGTGTGTGTCTGCGTGTGTGTGTGTGTCTGTGTGTGTGTGTGTGTGTGTGTGTGTGTGTGTGTGTGTGTGTGTGTGTGTGTGTGTGTGTGTGTGTGTGTGTGTGCCGCAGAAAAGATAAATGAGAGCGAGGTATGAAGGCACGGTGTGAGGAATAGAGTGGGTGCGCCAGGGCCATCATTGGGGTCACTGCAGGCGGGCGGGGTTTAGGTTCAGGTCACACAGGCAGCTGAATCACTGAGAATTGATGGGAGGCAGGAAGTCTTGAGAGCAGAGGGGAGGTAGATGTCAGATCTGTGATTTTTATTAGTCTGCATTACCGAGCTAGATAGAAATGCTCCCTCTTCTTTTGTACAATGCTTGTTGAAGTATTTTTTAATCTAAAGCATGACAATAAAACATTTGTATTTATCCTGAGCAGAGAATACATTCACACTCTCTGTGTATTTAATGCCGTCACAACCAACAACAAGGTCTTGGAAGCGTAATGTCCACAATCCAGGTTTCCCTCATAAACACTGTTAGCTCTGTTAGCACTATGTTGTTAGCGTTGTTAGCTGCTAACTGCTGGCTCAGCCAATGATGAGAGGTGAGAGCCCTGTGAAGGCAATCTCTCAATTAGATACACTATAGATATTTATATTTATTTCTTCTGTTGATATTTATGTTTGTGTTGTTTGCTGTCTATGATTATTTTTCTATTTTAAATTGTATCATATTTTTGTCCATTAACTCACGTGCTATGCCTTGTTAACGTGCTGCTGAAACAAAACAAAAATCTTCAAATTTGGATCAATAAAGTACATCTAATCTAATCATAACAATTATCTGGATTCCCTTTCTGGAAAATTATGATATTGTTAACCAATATGCCAAATTATAATAAACATCTATCTAGCAATATTTAACCTTCCTATTGTCTTCGCCCCCCCCCCCCCCCCCCCCCCCCCTTACTTTGGTGTTCGCGGTCAAATTTGGCCGGTCCTGTTTTAACTGCTATTATTACATTAACACAAAAACCATTAATCATCACCAAATGTAATTTAACACCCTTTCAAACTGTACATATTGTATCAGACTACTGGTATACATGAAAAACTGCAGTAAATATACAAAGAACAGACACTGAACATGTATTGCGTGTGCCAGGTGTGATCCATGTGGGGGGATGGGCACATAAGAGCGGGAACTGTATCAAATTGTTCTGTGTGTGTGTTTGTGTGTTTGTGTGTGCCAGGTGTGATTCACATGGGGGATGGGCACATAAGGGGGCGGGGGACGCATCTAGAGTATGTGGGTGTTTGTGTGTGTGTTTTATCTGATCCGGATGGTCACTAATTCCTTTTCTGTTTGGCCGGGAACACCATGGTGTTACAAAGTTGACTGAATCATCCAAAATTCAATGAAAGTGGTGATCAGCAATTTTATATGTTCAAATGTCTACTGTGAAGGATATCATAAAGCCTTAATGCAATCGAATGTAAAACAAAAAAGTTATGATTTATGAAAGTAATACATCTGTCAGATTTGACCCCAAAGACAACAGGAGGGTTAAAAAGAAAAGTATGTAAAGGAACCTCTTCAAATATGACATATGGCACAAATCTAGCTACATGAAGACAAGGGTTTCCCAGTTTGGCAGGAAATTGACTTGCCTGCAAAGAGACCTGATCTCACCCCATGCAATCACCTAACATCAGGGTTGGACCTCACTAATGCTTATTAGGCTGAATGTGAGCAAATCCCTGCAGCCAGATTCCAAAGTCTTTGGGAAATCCCGAAACCAAAGAGGCTGTGACAGCTACAGATTACATGTTGTAACCTATGAGTGTAATAATAATAGGCTACTACTTATACTAATAATAATACATTTGATTTGGAGGCGCCTTTCATATCACCCAAGGTCACCTTACAATATTTGTAATAAGGGTTAAAACAGTAGAACCACACAAAAACACAGCAGGGTAAACATAAAAGAGGCAGAGTAAGCAGGCCCAAGAAAGGTGGAAAAGGAAAATAAACTTGCCTTGCCTAAGACAAAATGCTAACGTATTGCTAATCTGCAGCACTGTAGCATGCAGTATCTGGAGGAGGTTAGCAGACTTTGTTGCCCTGGATTCAGCAGAGCAGGGGGAGCAGAGTTGTTGGGTGTCACGGTGTTTCTGTGTCTGCTGGGCGGCCTTGCTCAAGCTGGCCTGCCTCAGGGCTTAAGGCTATTTTTAGAGACACAGCAACGTTTTTATGGTGAAGGCAGAGCTTGGCAGAGAGGCCTGGTTCTCCTGTCATGACACCACATTTCTACCCTGGACACCTTGTTCCAAACCCAAATATTTAAAGATGTCCTACCTCAAATATCACAATGAACATGAAGCAACGTGCTTACACTCTAGCCGTCCTCTCTCTGTACGTTGATACTGAGCTGCTGATCTGACCTTCATTTCTCTATACAGGCTCTCTTCTTTCTTTACCTCCTTTTTAAAACGATTCAGACCTGGACTGAAGTGTGTTTTCTGAAAAAGAAAAACATGCTGTGTGTAGGCTACAATGAGTGCATTGGCACTGATGGAGAACCATATAGAAATCACAGCGAGCATCAAGGAGACATTGGCTAGATTCCATCAATATGACATGACATTACATTACATGTCACTTGTTAGACGCTTTTATCCAAAGCGACTTACACACTCATTACTGTGGGCAATCCCCACAGGAGCAATTTGGGGTGAAGTGTCTCAGGGACACAACGACATGCTGACTGCAGTGGGACTCAATATTGCTATCCTCTGATTCAAAGATCAGCGCACTAAACCACTGAGCCACAGCCTCCCACGATCTGCTGGAAGTGATTTCCTTCGAATTGTAGGATAAGTTTTGGGTTTGTTTTTTGGTTTGTGTGCATGTTGGTTTGTTAATCTGTTTGTCAGTAGGATTACAGAAAATAATTACCAATACAATTGACTTGAAACTTGACTGAAGGGTGCAGTATGGGCAAAGAAGAACCTGTCAAAGTGGAACCGAATCGTGGGGAGGATACCTTTTTTCAGTTTTCAGGAAACTATTATATTTTTAGATAAATACTCAGGACTGGAGTAGTTTAGCATTTGTCAGATCATTAATCAAAACACTCTGGAACTACTTCAGTCAACCAGTTTTGGTGGAACTGAGATCCAGTTGAAGTCGTGACGGACTATCTGACTCTGACTCTTATCCGTGTGCTGCAGCAGCAACAGCTCTGTCTATTACAGGCCTCCTCCTACTTGGTTTTCTCTACTACAGTCTGCCATGTACACCATCTGGAGGTGACACTGCAATTCATACAAAATGTGCGTTATAGAACAAAGACATGTGTTTCATATAGTCTTACTGACTGACTGCGTAACATGCCAGAAATTATACATTGACAATTCATAAATTACATTCACAATGATATAGGGGTCATGAAAGGAGCGTCCACGTCGCGGCCCTGGGAGTATTGACGAGATCGACAAGATCAACTAGATCGACTAGATACTGCTAATCCTATCACCACTACAAGCAACAGTTACAAGCTACAAAATAGCCACAAGCTACGCTACAAGCCACAAGCTACGCTAGCCGCAAGCTACGCTACCAGCTACGCTACCAGCTACGCTACCAGCTACGCTACCAGCTACGCTACCAGCTGTAAGTAAGCCACAGAACACCAAGAGAAAACACCATACCTGGAGATCAGCTGTGGCTGAACCACATCTAACCAAGCCCTGTAACTGACTGCCTTGTGGACACGATAAGAAGAAGACAATGATATAAAAAAATCTGGAACAATTCATGGATATGCAAAGTCCAATGATATGTATGCAAATGAACACATATTTGTTCCTATTTTTATTCTTTTATAAGATCCTTTTAATGCACAAATTGGAGGAACTGACAAATGAACTTGATGATTGATAAGTATTTATATTTATTGACTCATTTTCTAGATCATAAAAGGCAAGAAACAATTATAATAGCGCTGCATAATCTTTCGGACATTTTGACATTGCATTTTCTGTCGGCTTAGCAACCCATTACTCGAATATTTTTTGTTTACAATGGTACAAAACAGTAGTAACTCAGTGAATCTTCACAGTGGAAAAGCTGGAACCAGCAAATGTTTGGAATGACAGCATATTTGGCATTGCTGCTGACATGTTATTTGACTAAAGCCCCGGACACACCAAGCCAATTTTGGCCGTCGATGGATGTCAGGCCGACGATGAGCATCCTGTCGCCCTACTCAGATTGGTGTGTCCCGCACCGTCGTGTTTTTTTTACTGTGCCGACACCTTTTTGGCTGAAAACCTACCGATTCTACATGTCGAATCGGGAGGCTTTCGGCCAAATAAATCACTCTGATTGGCTGTTCAGCTAGCGAATCAGTGCATGAGAAGCGAAACGGAAGTGAGGGACCCAAACAAACTATTAAGAAGGCAAATCTGAGATTCCATTGAACTCCAGCTCTCGACTCAGGTTCGGGAAAGCCCCGTGAGCTTCTCGCTGTAGAGTGGAAATGGAACGCACTCGCGATTTGTTGTTTGTTTATATCACGCAGTCTGTTCTTCTTCTCTCGGTCATCACACAGTCTGTCTTCTGGTTGTTGCCTCTTTTGAATGACGAATACACACTACCGACGCCTGCTGGTAAGGAGAGTTATTGCCACTCACGCATGCGCAGTTCGTACGTGCTTCTTGGCCGTCGGCTGAAGTCTTTGCGGTGTGTTCCAGTGCGACACATGGCCAAGACGCAGAGACGCGAGGCGACGCAACAGTCGGGTCCGTCTGTGTGAGTTATTTGGTGTCAACTTGGTGTGTCCCTACCTTAAGAGCTTCCACATCTATTTGGGTTATTAAAAAAACATGAGGCCTAGAAAACTTCTACATGACACCTTTGAAGAATTAAAGGTGTGGCAAAGCTCAAGCAAAATGCAGTGTTTTGTTCCAGTCTTAGCTGAACCATTTTGCCCTCAAATGAAAAATCAATTACATTTTGAGTTTACTGCCCATTTATTCAAAATACCCATTAGCAGGCATAATTGGCCATCTGTGTCTCTTTTTCTTTCCGTCTTGAACTGCTCTGCCAATCACTGACATGACAAGAAAAAAGCAGAACGTTGGTGGAAATACCGAGATGCAGATGGGAGAGAGGGAGAAAGGTGGTGATAGAGTTAGACAACAACAACCACAACACACACTTGTTTACACACACACACATCCACACACAGTGAGTTCCTTGGAACAGCTTGGCCGGCCCAGCAGCCATCTGTGTTGACTATACATCGAAGTGACAGTTTAACTCCGTCTGTCTTAATGTGCTAATCTGTCATACTTCGAGACTCTGGAAACATCGTAGCTCTCCAGTTCTCCTTCTGTTTTCTCACGATAAACTGTAAACCTGAAACACATTCCCTGGAGTTTTCATCTGAGGTAGCGTACATATTTGACATTCATGAAAAGACTTCAGATCTTTGGTCCAAATTAAACAGGTGCACACTGTTTGCAAAAACTAACCACCATTTTGTTATTAGTTGTTTTCTGGCTTTCTAAAAATCTTAAAAGGTTTCATTTGTGTTGCGGAAATGCTGTTTGTTTCTCACTTGCTCTTCATGGAGGAAGAGATTAGCAGTTGACCTGCTGGTTCATTAATTGACCAGTTTTCTGTCCATTTACTGTACTGACAGCCATTTGATTAGCACGCTTGTTAAGTGAATACCACTTAGCTCATTGGCCCGTTCACAGTACAGTGAGCTAACTAGTTTACTGGCTGACTGCGGTAAAAATGAACTTTTACTCAGACATTCAATGCATGGCAACAAAGAAGATGCACATCTATCGCCATGTGTTTGACCCCTCATACCAGACGGTTGATCACAGTCATTTCCTGTGACCAACAGCGGGTCCATAACTGTGAACTGTGGTGTTTAAGATGCATCATTGTGGATTCTGTGGTATCTAGAGAAACCCCAAGGTGAAGTTTGTGCTGCTTACAATTGGGGCTCAAAATGTCAATCAATCCAATTTGAATTTGAACTGTTTTACAACCCTAAATAAAATGTAAGATTATTTTTTATATTGTGATAAGAGACTAGATATTGTATTGTATTTTTTAAATCAAAATGTCAATAGCATAAGGTTTGTCTTTTCCTGGTTTTTAAGACTACACCACAACACATCACTTTGTGTTGTAGCATTTCTAATATTAGCATAACCCACTCCACATAGAAAAGGACATCCGATATCATGTAACTTTGATAAATGAAACTAATGCATTGCTAATACGAAGTGAACAAATGCTTCTGTATAAAAGAAGCTTGGGAATGTTCATGTAAAGTTGTATTGCAATCAGGATAATCGTGACATGTAATTTTCATATCTTAGTGTGTGTGTGTTCATCCAAACCCTGACCTGATTATCTGATCACCTTCCTCTCTTTCCCGATCATCATCTCTATCATTCTCCTAACCTCTATCTGTCACACACACACACACACACACACACACACACACACACACACACACACACACACACACACACACACACACACACACACACACACACACACACACACACACACACACACACACACACACACACACACACACACACACACACACACACACACACACACACACACACATACCATGTATACATCACTTCAGGGGACATTACATTGACTTACATGCAGGTCCTGGAGACTTATCCTAACCTTAACCATAACCAACACATGCCTAACCCTTACCCTTAAACTTAACATAACCCTAACCCTAATCCTAAACCTAACCAAGTCTTCACCCTAAAATTAATGATTCCCCTTATGGGGACCTCCAATTTATCCCCATAAGGGAGGCGAGTCCCCACACGTGACTGTGTAAACAGATTTAGGTCCCCACAAGTATAGTAATGCTAGACCACACACACACACACACACACACACACACACACACACACACACACACACACACACACACACACACACACACACACACACACACACACACACACACACACACACACACACACACACACACACCAGTTCAGACACCCTCCCCACCTCAACCACCACCCAACCACCCTTCACCGCCTTCCTCCTCCTTCACTCCCTCTAGCAAGTGAAAGTAAAATGAAGATTGCAGTTTTGTGTAATGTCATTGTGGGTCATATACTGGATTTACCTGTAATGCTAAAATAGCCATGTCAAATTGGTGTGTTAGTAGTTGACTGGTTTGCCTGCTTGCTAGCTTACCGACTGCTCCACTGCTAGTTTACAGGCTAAAGTGTTTTTATCTGTATGTTGGCTAGCTGGTTCAGGGTGTGGGTCTGCGTCAGGGCTGTTAATGGAGCCCAGCCTGTCTGCTGACGCCCAGAGACTTCTGGATTAAACAATAGCAGCTCTACAGTAGGAACAGAGTTTATCTGAAGGTCATAGAGCTGCTGGGAGTTTGTCATGTGAGCTTCAGAAAGCACAGCTTTGTTTAGGACTGTGGTTTATAATAGCTCATGTCTCTTCTCTTTCTGTGTCCCCTACATGTTCTCTGGAATTTATTCTCTTTCCCCCTTCATCAGTCATCTGCTAGCCTTCATCCACAAAGATAAATACAGATTAAAGCCAGGGTTTGATAATGTCAAAACATGTATCAACAGTACTTTACAGCATGGTGTACCCAACATATTGTAGTCCATTCTTCTGAGTATTAATACTTCTTATAAAGGTATTAGCAGCCTTTGCGTGCAGTTTAAGTATTCGGGGTCACCCTGCCCGTTGAACCACGGCATGGAAAGAAACCTCGAACTCACCGGCGGACTCGCTTACAAGCTTTGTAAATCATTCAGAGCAGGAATCTGTGTTGAGTGTGAGTACCACTGTTGTGGTTTGAAAGCATATCAGCATACAGTACTTCCAAAGAACATTGACAGGTAATTGTGTGAACAAACACAAAAGTCCTGAAGTCCTGAGTTTGATGATTCATTCTTTGTAACTTTGAAAAACATTCTGTTGTAAGTGTGTGTATTAAAGTAAAATGTATTCAATTCAAACTGCATTTAAAGGATAAACATGACTCCATTGGTGCAAAAGAGGTCCAATTGTATAAAAGTCTATAAGAACATTTTCCAGATTGATACAGGGACTTCATCTCTAGTTTCGAGTCTCGTTCAATACAGCTCAAGGTTCATTAATGAAGTTATGTTCTAATCTAGAGTAAATAGACAAATGAAGCAGGGTATGCTTTAGGGCGTGGTTATCTTGTGATGACAAGTATCTGTCATCATTGTATCCAGTTTAGATGTGATTTGTATCTTAGAACTTTAATCCTTTCCCAATGTTTTCTTGTTTTTGTTCTTGGTTTGCTTTGTGGTCTGGGCGTTTGTAAGATTACGTTAATTACCTGAAGCTAATTGCTAATTGCTGCTGTAACGACATGCGGTAATGTAAAACAGACCATGTGCAACCAGTATGTGCACAGTTGGAGCTTCATCAACCAATAATGAAGACACTTTTTGATGTTCAGACACCTGCTGCTGACCAAGATTGAACTAACAGCATCTTTTCCATGTTAAGGGGGCTTTGAACTTTTGGACCACGCCCTATAAAAGTCAAAAGTGGAAGATATTTAAAGCCTTGTACGGAATATGGAAAAGGAGAGTTACACATCAACATCCAGGATTTAATCCCTCTTCCTCTTTGCCGAAAGAGAAGAACCTTTGGTACTGGATAATCAAGCGAGCGGAAGTGTGTGTGTTTGTGTGTGTGTGTGTGTGTGTGTGTGTGTGCGCGTGTGTTTCATATTGGAGTGTAGCCGAATGTGTGCTTCTTGTAAGAATGTGTGACTGAATTATGTGAATGAATGTGTGTGTGTGAGTGGTGGGATGGTGGCACGGGGTGGGGCTTGTCAAATGTGTGTGTGTGCAATTGTACACACGTATTCTTCTGAGTGGGAATGTTTGCTGCATGCCAGTGTGCATGCATGTTAGAGTGTGCGTTTTTTCCTGTGTGTGTGTTTGTGTGTGGATATTGGCCGTGTCACCTCAGATTAGGCCCTGATGCGGTGAGGGTGGAGGGTGGAGGCTGACCCCTTACCAACCACGCCACAGTTATTAACGGGAGGGAAAGAATCCTGTCGCCTTGGCAACCACGGCCGCGCTGCCAAAACGTCCACAATGAATAGAAAAGGGGGACGTGGGAGGGGGAGAGAGAGAGGGGGGGGGGGGAGTGAAGGAGGAGGAAGGTGGTAAAGGGGGGTTGGGTGGTGGTTGAGGTGGGGAGGGTGTGTCTTAGCTGGTGTGTGTGTCTCTCTGTGTATGTGTGCGTGTGCGTGTGTGTGTGTGTGTGTGTGTGTGTGTGTGTGTGTGTGTGTGTGTGTGTGTGTGTGTGGTGTGTGTGTGTGTGTGTGTGTGTGTGTGTGTGTGTGGTGACAGATAGAGGTTAGGAGAATGATAGAGATGATGATCGGGAAAGAGAGGAAGAAGATCAGATTATCAGGTCAGGGTTTCCAGGATGAACACACACACTAAAAATTACATGTCACGATTATCCTGATTGCAATTCATGATATTCTCACGATAATCATCAAAACAATATACTGCCTGTGCTGCAGCACCTCTTTTCACCCTCTGTCTGAAACCAGAGTCTGCTCTGATTGGTTAGCTGGCCCACTTCATGGGAAGATATGTGGGTTATTTTGTATGTTGGATCTTGTAAAATGTGAGTCACAGTTAATTTAAGTGTTTATCCAATATGTATGGCCCACCAGAACTTCATAAATCCAACATAAGTGTAAAACAAACGATTCCCAAGACAGATATGCAAACAAAGACACAGTGTGTGCCGGGGGAGTTTCATTCTGTGACTCAAACATGACGCCATATGCTTACATTAGTTTGATCCTCTATGTTTGTTTAAAAGACATCAATCATTTGTATTGCGGCAGGAGGAACAGGGTACTGCAGGGTTTCAGTGTATTAAGTTGGAGATGGGATTTATTTTATGAAGTTAAGCTTTAGGTGCTTTGACATCTCCTCTGAGATTTCAGCAGTGACCTCCACCTGAGTGTTTCAATGCTGGACGTGTATTTGTGTGAGATTTCTGTCAAATAAAATGTTTTCTTGTGTTTTCACAACTCAGGGTTAAGGTTACTTTATTGTCTCCCATGTAAGAAAATTGTCTTGGAGAAAGGGACATTGCTGCATCAAGACCTTTCCTGTGACCCCTGGATGTGCATTGACTCAAAACATGACACTTGTTTAATGGTTATCCCTTTTCTCTCCTGTATTGTATCTTATCTTGGCCCTTTCTGGCTTCAAAAGAAGGCAAAAGCAGTACAATCGTAAAAAAAAAGTTTATTTGAGAATCAGAATCATGTTTATTGCCATGTAATTTAGAAAGCAATATAAATCTAGAGGCTAAACCAACGCTTTAAGCCACTGAGGTGCCGCTTTGTTATCTTGTCTGGAGGATTAAAGTTCAATACAAATAGTTCCAATTGAACATTCAGTCCATTTACTTTCCACGTGTTCATTAATCCTGAATTAGCTTTACAAATTACACTTAAAACACTTAGCTTTGGTAGCCAAACTTTACCTCAGCATTTACCTGTGTGTGTGTGTGTGTGTGTGTGTGTGTGTGTGTGTGTGTGTGTGTGTGTGTGTGTGTGAGAGAGTGTGTGCGTGTGTGTATGTGTGGCCTAGCATTACTATACTTGTGGGGACCTAAATCTGTTTACACAGTCACGTGTGGGGACTCGCCTCCCTTATGGGGACAAAATGGAGGTCCCCATGAGGGGAATCATTCATTTTAGGGTGAAGACTTGGTTAGGATTAGGATTAGGGTAAGGGTAAGGTTAAGGGTAAGGGTAAGGGTTAGGGTTAGGCATGTGTTGGTTATGGTTAAGGTTAGGATAAGTCTCCAGGAAATGCATGTAAGTTAATGTAATGTCCCCTGAAGTGATGTATACATGGTATGAGTGTGTGTGTGTGTGTGTGTGCCCGGGTGTTTTGTGGTCAAAACAAACATTGGTTCCTACTTATATATCCTGAGCACTAATTGGCTCCTGCAATAAATATACAAAAAGTAAGTTGAACAAGTTCATATGACACATTACTATGACAAATTAAATATGTGCAGTACACCAGCTATGTACCTTTAAAATAGGTAGCATTGGACTGCAAAATATAGAAAAGAAGGAGTCATATCGGCACATAATTGAGATGGAAAAACTATTCCTATTTCTTCTTGATAAAGTCTTCTCAGAGCGCCTGACAGGCCATAAAGTGCAGACTGTGAACGTCGAGCTTGAGGTTAGTTCTGGCCTACAGATGCTTTGAACTCAGTGTGAGCTTTTCAGAAGTGCTCTAACCACAACATTGTGGTTTGGGCGCGTGTGTGTGTTTGTGCATGTACGCTTATGTAGGGGTAATATGTACTTAGTGCGGAGTACACTAACTTTGTCTGGTGTGTGTGTGTGTTTGTGTGGATAAGAGGGTGTGTAGGGAAGTAGCGGCCGACTCTACGTCATTAGGGTGTGGTGTGATAACGGCTCCCTCTCTCTACCTCTCTCTCTGCCAGATGGAGACACACCCAGTTCTTCTGCATGCATACAGTGTGTGTGTGTGTGTGTGTGTGTTGTTGTTTCTGACCAACATCTTAAGGAATCACATGTCATTGTCTTTTAACTTGCATTGGAGCAAACAACAACAACCATGTAAACACATAATAGACGAGCTCTAAAGGAAATACATTGCAGTCACAAACCATCCAGAGTTGGGTCATGCTTGGCTGGTGGCCACAGGCAGCATCTGTCAGCCATATAGGAGCCAATCAGCAGCAACGTGAGTCAACTAAGAGGCCCGAATAATTCAAGCCTGAGCAGCAGAAGCAAAAAATAATCGTGTCAACATGGACAGAGGGTGGAACATCATGGTAACATCTGGCAAACACAGACACACTGCATCATAGTAAACAACAAAAACAAGCGCTCCAACACATTGTACTTGATGAGGGGCGGGACATCTCTCAGCGGTTAACCTATCACAGCAGAGCCGGCCAGCTAACCAATCAGAGCAGACTGGGCTCTGGTTTCAGACAGAGGGTGAAAAGAGGTGCTGCAGAACAGGCAGTATGAGAAAAATAATAAATATCTTTTTGAAAGAAATATATTCTATATATTTCGACAGACAGAAAACGATACCTGACCTGAGATCAACTCCAAATAGGGTCTTCCTTACTCTTCCATTACCACACATTATGATGAAAATCAGGCATATAGTAAAGTTATAGAAAACACCAAAGAATTGTTGGCCACATGTTTCTGATCTGATGCTTGATTTAATATCAATGTATTTGTATTTACTTGTTAGGTAACTTGACATAAATGTTGATTTGAAAGTTATGGCTAATTTTTGATATTGGTAAAGATTCAAATGTTGGTATTTAAATGCATCTTTCAATAGATGTTTGTCGATATAAAATGATTTACTGTGTTGATTTTGATTTGAGAGAATGTGCAACAAATAGGCTTAGAAAAAACCCACTAAAAAGGCGATGAGAACAGTGAGTCTGTTGTGGTAATGATGACAAAGAGAACCAAAACAGGAAAGTGCTAACAGCATTCAAGGAGCCATACGAAATGAAAAGGACGAAATAGAAAGCAAAAGGAAAACCCAAATTAACAAAATGTTCTGTTTGTTTGAGCCGAAGGAATCATCTCATTGTTCCTCAGTCTGTAGTTGTGTTGTGCAACATGAAGGAACTTTGTTTACACACAAACTTCTTCCTCCTGTTGTTTATGTTATCTGCAACACAGACAATATTGTGCAACAGCATTGACCTTTGACCCCAGGATCATCGGTGTTGACTCGTCCCTCCTGTTGTTGTCAGAGCCTGTGAGATGTTGTTCGGACTTTCTCTTCAAAGCTCTGTGACGTTGATGGCGCAGATTCAAACTCAACGACAATTAATGACAGCGCCGAAAACATATTTGATATTGTATTTAATTCTAGTTTCAGCTCTGCTCTTAAACCAGGGAGCTGATGGACACCTGGGGGCTGAATGTTCAAGATTCATAAGGCGTATAGTAATCAGATAACACGGCAGGGTCCGTTACAGTTTGTTTTCATCTGGTTTCAAATAAACAAAGTCTTGGCTTTCAGAATATTAAACTTGTTTCGGATTCAGAAGATAAATACAACTTTGAAGCTTCGGCATAATTACAAGCGGAGAACGGTGTGACTTGACATCACAGCAGGCGTAACAACAGCCGGTGTTTCTCGTGAATACACACAAACGCAAAATTACACAAACACACACACACACACACACACACACACTCGCGAGCTTCCCCCAGACCAGTAATCCAAGCGAAAATATCTTCCCTCCGTACTGCTTAGATAATTTGCTAGCCGCTAATAACCAATCAGATCGATGGATTCCAGAGAAGAGGAAACTTTGAAGGCCTTTCTCTCAAAGTGATGACTCGTAACAGTCATTATATAATGTCACATATTTTGCTTAATATTTGGAGTACAACAACAATCCTGATATCATTAGAAAGCTAGGAATCTCCTCTTTCCAACAGTGTATACAACTCAGAATGTGTCTTCGGGTCAATGCGACTGATTTCGATGAGCAGGTCACATATGTAGAAGAACAGAGTAGGATCGATTAAGACAAAATGAAATACGGTTTATTGCGTTGATAACTATTTATATAAATAAGTATATTGCAAGATGACAAACAGGAATGTGATTTGTGGTTCAGTTTAACTTGTGATGTTGTGGATATTGTGAGCTCATCTTTTACAGTGAGTATGTTGTGAAGTTAGACGTTAAAGTGGTATCAGAATCACTCCGCCCTTGTTCTCTGTTCTGCTGATTGTGTCATGGTGATTTCTTTCAAGACCACAGAGTGTCCGTGAGCTGCAGGGTCTCTCTGAGCGTCTTATCTTTCAGTCGCTGTGGATTCAAAGGATTCACATCTCCTGTTTTCTGCAGTGAACGTCAGAGAGAAGGCCCCTCTAAATAGAAGAGGAGGCTGGCCCTTTAAGAGTCAGAGGGAGGGCTGGGGGAGTGAAACTCTCAGGGAGTGGTCGGGGGAGATAAGTTTGTCTCCTCTGTCGCAGTGCTAAGAAGAAGTAGACATGGAGTTTCAGTGTGTTTACTATATCAGCGTGTGATGATGTGATATAACACCATTCAAACTGTCATGTTGAATGGATATTTAATATGTTTCCGAATGTATTAGGACTACATTCAAGAACGGTTATCATTATCTATTTTTCTGCCAGTTCTTTTATAGATTAGTCCATTTCTTCGGTTTATAAAATGCCAAAGAAATACAGAATAATGTCCCTTCCAGTTTCTTAAAGTCTACCTTGATATTTATAATGTTGTGGTTTTGTTTAAAATCCAAATGTATTTACTCGAATATGATATAAAACTGAAAAAGTGACCAATTTAAGATTAAGATGGACTTTTATTAATCCCCGTGGGGAAATTGTTTCTCTGCATTTGACCCATCCTGTGTTAGGAGCAGTGTGCTGCCATTTTGAACGGTGCCCGGGGAGCGGAACAGTGCCTTGCTCAGGGACACCTCGGTAGCACTTGGTCTTGCCGGGACTTGAACTGGTGACCTTCCAGTTGCCAAGCCAAGTCCCTATCGACTTCGCCACCACCAGCCATTTCGCCATCACCACCATTTGAATATTTAAGAGGCTGAAAATCACATTCCTGTTATTATTTTTGCGCAAAAATGACTATAAATATGAGCAGATAACCCAATAATTGGCGATTTTAGTTGACTGGCAGCTCTATTAGAATAATTTTTAGGTTGTCCGTTTTTGTTCCGTCAATTTGCTGTGTTTTGTCCTAAGTGTAGGTCTTGTTATTGTATCACCTTATGACTGCTGAGCATTAACACACTAAATAAGGAAATCATCGATGTAATAATGACCATGTCGTGGTGATAGAGAGAGTGAAGGCTGGTGAGAAGGTTATGAAGAGGAGAGGGAGTAAAGCAGGAGGGGGAGGAAGAAGACATATGCTCATAAGGTCACAGCTGTGTGAGAGAGGGTGAGAAAGTTTCCCTCCTTTGACTCCCCTTCCCTTCCCTTCGCCTTGTTTTTCATTTTACGCCGACATGATTCTGGCTTTAAATTTCTCTCCTCTTCACCTCACCCCAACCTGCTTTCATCTCTTTCTGTTTTCTTCATCCCTCCTGGATGCTTTTAACGTTGTCTTCTGATTTGATGCCATGGTTCTTTCCCCCCCCCCCACAGGACAGTATAGAGATGGCACAGCTTGGTACAGCGGGCCTCAGGGCATGGCAACATGGCCGCAGTTGCATGCAACATACATATGAAAAGAGAAACACTTAAAGGGGACCTATCTTGCAAAATGCACTTTGTGATGTCTTTTATACATAAACATGTGTCCCCGGTGTGTCGGGAACTCACGCAGCGTCAGAAAATAAAACCCTCTCTCTTTTCATCCGTACCCAAATCTTTTAAAAACGGGGGCACAACGAGCAGATACAGATTTGCTGCCGATCTGACGTCAAATCGGCAGCGGACCCACAGAGAGTTGCTATCAGAAACAATGCCTGACGTGCTTTGGATGTAATCTCGTCTTTGTTTACATTAGCAAGCCTCGCTAACACTCAGAGCTAACCTGTACTGGAGAGCACGTGTGTTTAAAAAGCAGGAAATAAAAAAAGGAACTCACCTTGTGATAAACCTGCAAGAGAAAAAGCATTTGAGCTCCATATTGTTTCAGAAATAACCCTTGACGTGGTTTAAACAGGTTGGCGTTTTATCACAGCAGAATTCAACTTTATTTCCGGTAGAATTCTGATCAGGCATTAGCTCCGCCTCCTCTTCTTTCTTTTTTTCAAGCTAAGGACCCAAAATCCGCGTTTCTCTAACAGGGCTTCAAAAGAGGGGTTTGAGCCGTAGGAGGCGCGGCTACAATGGGAGATCTGTTTGGGATTTTAAGCAAAAAACTTCACAGACATGTTTTGTATAGGTATGGCCCTATGGTCCACTTTAAGTATACTTTGAAGATACTTGTAGTATTTCCACTTCTACTCCACTTTATGTAAATAACATTGAGAGAGCCATTTCACATAAAAACTAATGATAGTTTATGTACATTTAACTGATAATACTTTTGTAACGGATCTGAGTACTTCTTCCATCACTGGTGGTCCCTCTGTAAGCAACACCCCTCACATACCATCACACTTACATTTTTTAATGTTTTTTGGTCTCAATATCCGCTAAGTCGAGCCTCAATGTGTTTGTTTCTTCTATCTCAAGTCCAACAAACTAGCGAAGAGGGAATATTTTGGTGGCATGTACCTTTGGTTTCCACCCAGGCTCCACTGAACAACAAACTGTTCTTCTCATCTCTGTGGCTTATTAACCGAGCCCCACCCTGACATGTGCACACGAGAGGTCAGCAGGAGGAAGACAAATGAGAGAGGAGGGGTGCGTGTGTGTGTGTGTGTGTGTATGCGTGTGTGTATGCGTGTGTGTGTATTCATGCATGTGTGAATTTGACTATATAAAGGAAGTGCAGGCCAGAAGCTCCTGACCCCAGTCGCTCACAGAGCATAAGTATGAGCACACATCGACTTTTCCTTCATTCTGCTTCCATAACAGGGTACCTCTCCGACTCAGGGCTGAGGCTTGAAGGGGAGGGGTGTGTGTGTGTGTGTGTGTGTTGTGTGTGTGTGTGTGTGTGTGTGTGTGTGTGTGTGTGTGTGTGTGTGTGTGTGTGTGTGTGTGTGTGTTAGGGACTCCAGTTACAGGAGTTGTGTAATGTTTGGACCCTCAACTGGAGACCAATGGGAACTGACCTCCCTGCCCTCTCCCAACTTATCTGCTCCTCCTTTCTCCTCTCTTCTGGTCTCTTTTCTTTTATTCTCTTCGGTCCTGTATTTTATTACAGCAGTAACTTATGCAATTTTAATGAGATAAAGGTAAAACTATCACGACTCTCCGGCTAAGAACAGGTATCTTCATAGAGAGATATTTCAAATTGGGACCCTCATCCAAGCCTCAGGACTACATTTTTTTTAAAAAGTAATAATATGAACCTTGTTAAGTCAGTGTATTACTTTCAAAGATTAAAAATACTATCCTTTCACTTTGTTATTGCCCTCTATACTGGTTATTCTTGCAATAAAACACAATCCAAATGATCAGGAATAACATATTATATTTGTATTTTCATGTTTTACATTTTGATAAAAAAAAATCTTGTAATTTGCAGATTCAATTCTGTATTTTGATAAACTATTAAAAAGTAAGATATTATTTACATAAGTCCTAGCTGTGTCCCTAATATCAGGGGACTGCCTCGTGACGACTGCCTTCAACAGTATTCCTCATAGAAAACATAAACATAAAACCAAGTGTTGGTGTCATGTCTGGCAGCTCCAGTAGAGTTTGTTGGCAATAAGTGTGTTAATGCTTTAGATGGTGAGGGGTTGCTGCTGTCACCTCCATCGCCTCCAATGTAAACAACACAAAGGCTGCAACACTCTATCCAATAAAAGCCCAACATGTCCAGGAAACACATTATTGACTTAACAACTCCAAAAACGCTGACACGTCGAAACCTTTATCAGGGATGAATGGGGCGCCATGTTGCAGCAGCATCACCAAGGACTGAACATCTTCAGGGGCAGCAGGTCATTTATTTTCTTAAGCCACACCTCAGATATTTGACTTGGGAAAGGCTCCCATCTTATTCCTTAATGTATCTCTCCTTGTGTCAAAATAATCTTTCAGATGCCATAAAATCCATTGAGATGAATATCCTTCCACTACGACTGAATCCACGCTTTCAATGCTTCTACTTTTTTTTTAAACGGAAAGTTAGACGTTGGATTCTGCTGCTGCAAAGATAAATAACAACACTTTTAAATAATCTCACAGAAGTAGATCAAATCTGGAGCCAAACATTTATCTTCATCTGCATTTCTGATGGAAACACTGAAATGTGTGTGTGTGTCAATGTGTGTGTTTCTTCCACAGGGTTTTTTGGAACTGTTTTAGGAAATTGCTGCGTGAGCGTTCATGGGTGTGGGCACAACGAGACATGAACCACGTACATATGTGCATGTGTGTGTGTGAATGGAGTGAGGCTGAGTGGGGCAATCCCCCCCTCCCCCCACCCCAAATACACACACACACACACACACACACACACACACACACACACACACACACACACACACACACACACACACACACACGCACACACACACACACAGGGCCGGGGGTGTTGGAGAGGCAGCAGTGACAGAGAGGAGAGCTCTGACCCAGATAGTCTCTGTCCCACCCTCTCTCTCTCTCTCTCTCTCTCACACACTGAAAGAAATAAGCTCAGTGAGAGTTTTCATTTCCAATGAGTCTTCATATAATTATAGATTTAAATCAGCTGGTTATGGGTTTGATTATTCTATAATTGTCTGTCAGAAAATATTGTGGACAAAAATCTGGCGATATAATATGTATGATGACACAGGGGCTCAATATATATATAATATACGGTAGATACTGTAAGCAAGGTGATACTTATTGCAATGTTTCTAAATCAGATTTTTGGAAATATGTAACAAAGAACACGCCATCATAAGCATTCAATCTGAATGGTGCATATAGGGCAATAGGTTCTGCACAGAACAGATCATGTGTTTTGAGAATCGATACAGAACCACTAAACTTTATATTACGGTACTTTAGCGTCGACCTGTGATCCCAGGGTCTAATGGCGCATTTCCACTACAGCACGGAGCACGGTTTAAGCGTGCCTGTTTTTGGTTGCGTTTCTACTTGGGGTAGTTCCGGCTAGCGGGTACTATTTCACAGTTTTCTGGCTCTCCAAAATCGAGGTTCTTTCCGGGCCAACAACCGGGCTGAGTATGCTAAACTAGAGAGAGAATCGCTGGCAACTACAACAAAATTAACATATTTGACCGTGATTTAATTGTAATACACGTTTCAAAATGATGCCGAAGTAACAACATACTGATACCGGTTAGTAAAAACCATGAATTAATGCTTTGACAAGTCTGCAGACAGACGGCAGAGAAACACCTTTTAAAATGCGTGTTTTCTGAATGGAGATCGACTAAGCTAACGTTGTATATGCTCCGACCGTCCTCACTCACAACAACGGCCTACAGACATAAATAAACCAGCAACTGTATTCGCCATGACACAGGCAGTCTGTGGTTTGTTGTTTAACTTTTTTTGTCCAGTTTCTGAACAGATATGAGGAGCTGTGAGCTCTGAGGGCTAACAGCTAACGGCTGATGTTGGTTTTGTGTTTCGCTTGAAGATGACGTCACAGCTCCGCCTACACTGCGTTACTATAGTTACTACCCCAGTTCCTAAACTGTAATGGAAACGCAGCATGAAGTGAGCCTGGCCTAACAAGGCCTATCGAGGCCTAGATATGCTGTACTATGCCGAGCGAGGCCCTGCAGTGGAAAAGCGCCATAAGAGTACTTCAACAGCTAGCTGGGGAATTTTTTTTCTTGCAAACATTTTTTCACCGTAACCCTTTTAAACTGGTTTCCAGAGTGCATACATATTTGAATATTGGGACAACGTAAAGGTCACCTGTCCTCCAATATGATGCAAAAATGGTTTGTTTTAGCCTTCTGCCACTGAGGAAAGACCCCCTCAAAAGGTTTCTCTACTGATGACAACATTTGAGGTCACAGTCTCAGATTAAAGTAAAGCAACAATTATCGAGTCTGTCTTTCTGTGGTTTACAGATGTCTATGATCACTCACGTCATGTTTTAATATACTTGATCACACAATACATGTGTTGTCAGTCTCTGCTGTCAGTGCACTGGTGTAAAAACGATGAAGTCATAAAACAGGCCTTAACAGACACACACAAAACTTGAAGTCTATGTTAACCTTTATTTGTATCAGTGTATTCCTTTTATGTCTGAATACCCTTTTTGTTTGGACAGCTCTCCTCCTGTCAGGTCTCCATCTCTTCCGTCTTTCTACTGCCATCTACTTTTCTGAGATGAATGTATTTGAATGCATGGTCCTTGTTGAAATAAATACATAATAATAACGTTCACTGACCCACGACAGAACAAAGCAAAACAACAAAAGATAGTTACATGTTTCTGTTAAATCGCTTAATGGACGATCCACATGCAGATGTATTGTTTTATTCTAGATCATATTTCAAAGATAGTTGCAAGGGTTTGAATCCCAGAGCAGGACACAGACACCCCCCCACCGTCCACAGTAACAGACTGCTTGTTGTGAGCGGGTGTGAATGTGTGGCCCGTGAGAGAATGAAGAAGTGTTCAGTTCACGCTCAGTGAGTCTCAGTGGGTAAAAACAGATTTTTCAAATGTGGAATTGATCGGCCTGTTTGAGGCTCAGAGAAAGATCCTCTAGTGCAGTGGTTCTCAAATGGGGGTACGCGGACCCCTAGGGGTACGTTGGAGTACTGCAGGGGGTACGTGAGATTTATTTTAAGTTAATGGAAAAAAAAACATAAGTAATGCATTTAATCAAACTACTAATAGTAGATTTACTTTATTCAAAGGTTTACAGTAACTCTGGATAATAAAATGGGGTGCTCTCTTTTCCTCTCCCTCTCGTGCAGCTCGCTGAACCTGTAATGAGTGACCCGACAGTAAATAATACATATATTTATAACTAGTTTAGCTAGTTTCAGAGTAGATAAACTAGCTAAGTGTGTTAGGTCTAACTCTTAGTGTATTTTGCTCCGCTCGCCGGTCCGTCACAGCGGCGGAGCTGTGATCATGCAGAGCTGCATGTTCTCCGTCAGCAGCAGCTGATCTGACCTCTGATCTCTCTCTCGCGTCCGGTTATACTTGACTTGCGTTTATGTCCAAATCTATCAGATCTAGCTAGTTCTAGTGAATGATATGTCCTGCTTTTCAAAGGACCTAAACAATAAGCGTTGCTTGTCAACGGCGTGTGGCCGCAAAGTATGCATATGTTTATATGAGGGGTCAAAATCCCATGCTCATAAAATGCTCATAAAATGCTCATATATTTTTTCTCTTCATTCCCCACGCCCCGAAATAAATAAATAAATAGATATACCAATTATAGGAAAAGTAAGGAAGTTTGAGCAGTGTGTGTTTTATATTAACAGAGTTACACATATTTCAAAACGCAAAGTGTAATAACTACAGTTTGCCTCATGTCAGAATAACAAAGATCCTCAGTGAAGCTCAAGCCCATGTTTCACTACATTGTACAACTTATTAAAAAGATCAGTTCATTGCAACTAATGTCGTCTTAGTGTTATTGCATGATGTTAAAATTGGTTTGCCATGAATTTAGTGATGGATTGTAAACATTTGAAATGTAGCATTTAAGTGTTTCTCAGTTACTGTTGTTGTTTTAATAAATCAGACACTGATGGTGCAGCGCTGTGCTGTACCTCTTTATAGGCATTTTTTCCTTAACAAATTGTGTTTGCGCTGATCAGGGGGTACTTGGCTGAATTTTTTTTTCAAAGGGGGTACATTATTGAAAAAGTTTGAGAACCACTGCTCTAGTGCTGCAGAACAACACAATAATTTCAACTACACACAGGGAACTGTATTCAACTTTTGTGCATTTGAGGCAGCACTAAAACACACTCTGCAGTCGGTGTGAACACCTGAAGAGCTCTAGCTTCTTTTATTCAACCACTCAAGGAATTATTAAGGACTTCTTGTCATTGTTTGTGATGTCAAGAGTAGTAATTCAAACTGTATAAATAGTTAACATGAATGAAATCTGTTTTCCCATGTAGTGTTTGACTGCAGGACTTAAAGCATTACAGTTCTGAGATTCAGAATCAGAATAATTGGAACACGTATATGTCAAGTCAAATGTAAGACCTTTTCTAAGACCCATTTTAAGACCTCATCGCCACTTCAAGTTTCAACCGGTTACCTTGGCGACACACTTTACCTCACATTTACTATATACAGTATTGATTGTCCTTCCTCCTTATCTTTCAACCATTTGCGGTATTTTTGGATCTATAAGTATTTTGGAACTTTAAGTATTTTTGGAATTTACGGTATTTTTGGAACTGTAAGTATATTTAAATTGATTGATCCATTTTTAATACTTTTTAAGAAAATATTGAGTTTGTGGCAGTTTCTCCGTTTTGGAATGGAAAAAATATAGAAATAAATACATACAAAATAGAATAACAATATATATGTATAGGTTAAAATAAAAACATTCATACAATATAAAATAAAATAAAAATAGTTATATAAATATAGCAGGATAATAAATATATAATATCAAACTAAATAAAATAGAGATATTTTAAATAGAAAGGAAAATAAAATATATATGTCAAACTTAAAGTGGACCGATCATGCTATATTTGAAACATATATTGTAGGGCCATACCTATATAAAACATGTCTGTGAAGTTTTATTTTCAAAATACCAAACAGATCATGCATTTTAGCCATGCCTCATTTCGCTCTATTTGCTCTATTCCAGCCCTGTTTTTGCAGGGGGCTGATTCTGTGGCAAATGAGCTGCAGCTGACCACACCCCCCTGCAAAGGAGGGGGGCGAGGCACGAGCGTCATCTTACCATGCTGTTACCATGCTGTTACCATGCTGTTACCATGCTGTTACCATGCTGTTACCATGCTGTTACCATGCCACGGCAACTTTTCATTCCCCTGATAGGTGGAGAGTTGCCCATATAGGCGGAGCACCCCGTTTCTGACCTCAGAACAATTTCAAATCTGTATCAGTCTGTATCAGATCCGTTGCAGCCCCGTTTTTAGAGATTTGGGTATGGAGGAAAAGAGAGAGGGTTGTGTTTTCTGACCCTTGGTGAGTTTCCTGACACACCGGGGACACATCTTCATGTATAAAAGACGTACACAAGTGCATTTTGCACGATAGGTCACCTTTAATGTAAAATAAAATAGAATAAAACAATGTCATGGACACAAGAAGTAATCGTCAACATATCCAATTAAAAATGTAATAAAACATTGAATAAGAATACTTACAAAGAGAGGTTGAACTGCACATTGTATTACAAAATATAGCATGTTTATAACAATATATACAGTGGTATATTAGCTTTAATAAGCTGTTAATGCTGCATTGCACAGTATATTACTTCCAATCCCAAACAGGCAGCATCGTCATTAGACTGTTGACTAGTAGTGGTCAGAATCAGAGAAAGTAATCCTCAGCGTCAGAGAGAGGTTAGAGAGAGAAACTGTCCTCTGTCTGTCTGTCTGTCCTCTGTCTCTCTGTCTCTCTCTCTCTCTCTCTCTCTCTCTCTCTCTCTCTCTCTCTCTCATCTCTCTCTCTCTCTCTCTCTCTCTCTCTCTCTCTCTCTCTCTCCTCTCTCTCTCTCTCTCTCTCTCTCTCTCTCTCTCCCTCCCTCCCCTCCTCCCCCACCCTCACTTCCTGTGGTGGGATCAGAGGCAGGGTCACACCCACCCCACCCTTTTTATTCCTGGAATTTCACAGTGGGACCCCTGCTCTCCTCTCTTTCAGACACACACACACACACACACACACACACACACACACACACACACACACACACACACACACACACACACACACACACACACACACACACACACACACACACATACCACACACACATGACTTCAGGGGACATTACATTGACTTACATGTATTTCCTGGAGACTTATCCTAACCTTAACCATAACCAACACATGCCTAACCCTAACCCTAACCCTAATCCTAAACCTAACCAAGTCTTCACCCTAAAATTAATGATTCCCCTCATGGGGACTTCCAATTTGTCCCCATAAGGGAGGCGAGTCCCCACACGTGACCATGTAAACAGATTTAGGTCCCCACAAGTATAGTAATGCTAGGCCACACACCACACACACACACACACACACACACACACAACACACACACACACACACACACACACACACACACACACACACACACACACACACACACCGTCCTTCCCCTTGACTGCCTTTTTGCTAGCAGATGTGGATCAAGTTGGATTTGCAAGAGCTTCTCAGTGTTTGCTTCTTTCTGTTTCCTGGGTGTGGTTTTTTATCCGGCAGAAAGTTCAGACGACTTAACATTTCAATTTGGTGTGTTTTTCCTGTGATCTACTGCTTACATATCTCCGTCTGAACTCCACCTAGCCTGAGCTCCACATTAGATCTAAACAAACGCTGAGGAATTATTCCCAAATCCTCTTGGATCCAGGTTTGCCTACAGCACTTTATTCCCGCAATACAGAAATATGTAGAGCAGATTTATTCTGGACTCTGTAAACAAGATACTCAACGTGTCGAAATGTCTTTATTAGGTTTCTGAATCTGAAACTAAGATGTGTGTGGGATAAGATCAAACATGGAGAATATCAAACTCCTGACCGGCTGCAGGTTTGACAGCCTGTAAAAAGTTTGCAGCTTCTTCAAAGCCGCTGCTGGAGTTTTGCCCTTGATCTGTGCCGTTTTCTTCCAGCAGACAAAAACAAATCCTCCCTCCTGAAGACTGTCTGACTCACCTAAAAATGTCAACAATGACGCTCTCCCAACAAAAAGACGCGCTTCGTATCATGCCTAACTGTCAAACACAAAGTCTGATTTATTTCTACATTTGCAAAAATCCCAGCAGAGGCTCTATTATGCTTTTTGGTGTTTCCCTTTGCTGTAGTGTGGTATATAGGTTTTTGTGAATGTAAATGATCTGCAAAGACTAAAATCCCTGTGTTCCCTCCAGGGGGCGTTTCTAATTGTCTCCATTGGGTACATTTACATCTTGATGAGACATTAACAGGAGGTGATGAGGATGTCTGATAGATGATGGGAAGCCATTTTTATTCATGCTACCTCCTCAGTACTGAGAGTGCAGGTTCAACATGAAAGGCAGAGAAAAGAGGCCAGAGGAAAACATATGCTAATGGCAAACAGTTTGGTAACCAATCCCCTAAAAACTGATGTGAAAGAAAGAAAACATTTAAGAAGAATAAGACCCCATTTATACGCGTTCTGGTTGCAGATCTATCCACCTTGGGACCCGTTATCGTTTGCGGGGTCCGTTTCCGCGGTTCCGTTACGGCCTCGCGTGAACGAACGGGCTACATGCGAAAGAAAAGTAGCAGATACAACCCGTTTCGTTCTCGTGTAAACACCGCCTAAGAGAAGGAACATATTATACAGGAGGTTCAGAGTTGTTCTCTGCACATCCTGTTCAATTCTTGGAATCCACAGACTTCAACATGTTTCACTCATGCAGCTAACATTTGCATACAGCCACATATGTTACGGGAGTGCTGAATACAATTCAATTCAAAACCTTTATTTATCCAGGTAAAATCCCATTGAGATCAATGATCTCTTTTTCAAGGGAGACCTGCAACAGTAGGTTCCACAAGAAGACATAAAAACATAAACAACAGAACAACAAAAGGACATTATACAGCAAAATGTACAGGGATTACAATTTACATATCTAACCACATGTACAGGTACCAACAGCATCTGATTGAGTAGCATCCAACCGAGCTTTAAAAACATGTAGTGGTACTAGCTTGGTAATTTTCCATTCTTTTTGCAGATTGTTCCAAGTTAGTGGAGCTGCACATCTAAAAGCTTTCTTCCCTAAGACAGTCCTAGCACTTGGCACATTTAATAAAACCACAGCATGCGATTATGCAATAAGTACTTTCAATTCGCCGAGAGATCAGGGAGCAGATATAAGGTGGTAGTTTATCCAACATGGCTTTGTAAATGAAAAAGTACCAGTGACTGAGCCTCCGTACAGTAAGTGATGGCAAAACCGCCTTGGTATACAGGGTACAGTGATGCGTAAGTGCTTTACAATTTGTCAAAAATCTCAATACGTTTCCTGTACTGTCACTCAGTGATGTAAAAAGTACTTAAAGGTCCCATGTCATGCTTTTCTGGCTATTACCCGTCCCCTTGTGTTATGAAGGTTTTTCTGCATGTAAACGGTCTGCAGAGTCAAAACCCTCAAAGTACACCCTGTAGCGAATAAAACTCTAACACAGAAAGACCTGTCTTGGACCAATCCGCGGAGCTCCTCACACACCAGGATCGCTTGGCTAACTAACAGGTAGTCCCATTGACTTGCATAGAGCTCCCTGAACGCTGGTAATAGACGAGTTGGGATGGCGCAGACCCGTTCTCACAGCGTTATAAACCTTTTTCTTTCTCAATATCAAGCCACACTTATTGTTTTTACTTCGGCTGTGAGTGTTTGTGTGCTCAGGATGAGTTTCGCTTGTTCTCGCTGTATCGCCGACCCGGAAGCAGCTCACAGGAGCAACGAGCCTCACAACGAGCCGACCAATCAGAGCACAGTGGGCTCACAGGGAGGGGGGGCAGGAGCTCCAACAAGCCGTTTAGGACAGAGAGTGAATACACACACTATACAGAGATGCTGTATGAGAAACCAATGTGAGTTTGGAAAACTGCACAATGTAATCTAAATCTATTCTAGTAGACCTCAACAATGGAAACAATAGAAATGGCCATAACATGGGACCTTTAAGTAAAAGTAACATTTAAAATATTCTGGTTCAAGTTAATGTCCAGCATTCAATGTCTTACTTAAGTACAAAAGTATGAGCATGAAAACATACTCAAAGTACCAAAAGTAAAGAAAATTGTTATTGAAAATGGCCCATCATATAACGTATATATTAAGGGTTATTGATGCATTAATGTGTTCATCACAAAGGAGGATCTAATTTGACTTACTTTATAAACTGCTGCTGGATATCTTAACCAATAATTACACCAACAAATGTGTATTTATTAGTGATTTATATTTTTGTTTTAGTTAATAATCTGTATCTGTAAAGTTACTTAAGTACAGTTTGAGTAAACTTGATCACATTAGACTACTGGTCTCTCTATACACATCATCTTAACAGGAAGCTTATTTCATTTATTTTATGTAAAGTAAAAGTAGTACAGGAAAGCCACACCTTGCAAGACTTAATAATTTATGACCATTTCAAATCAACGGTGGTTGGAATTCATCTTGGTCTGTAAATAAAATAAATCAATAGATTCACTATCTTTCGCTGCAATGCATTGTGGTCCGTTTTCTGCTCCTGTTGTCATAGAAATGGGATGTAGGTCCGGTCTCAGAATAATGGCACATTTCCTAAGCCTGATGTTACGCTCATTTGCTCAGATAGCAACATCTGCTCTTGAATTCATTTGTAGATATTGTTGTTTGTTGTTGTTCCTGCAAGAGGCCACACAACGAGGACATATAAAGTAAATTAGGGGAGGGGATACTCTGATATATTTAAGGGGGGTTGTTTGTAATTTGAGACCTAGGTTGCCGGTTGGGGGGAAGGTGTGGCATGGAGCTGCTTTTACCTTTGTTTAGAGACACAGAGGGGGCTCTGTCCCACCACAATGGGGCTGAGAGACCAGCATGTGTCCTCTGGTTGTGTGTGTGTATGTGTGTGTGTGTGTGTGTGTGTGTGTGTGTGTGTGTGTGTGTGTGTGTGTGTGCGTGTGTGTGTGTGTGTGTGTACATTTGGGAGGGGTGGAGTTGCAGCCACACCCATACTGATTGGCTGAGGCCACACCTCACTGTGGAATCCATTGCTGGGTCACATGTAGGCCTGCATCAGTCTCTGTGAAGAGGACAGAGAGTACAGTCAGAACATGGATTAAAGCTCTTGTTAGAGTCACTGGATTTAACCTCAAGGCTTCTCTCAGCACTGGATTTGATATAAAGAAGGGATATCAGCTTTGTGACAATGTTGATTACCAAAGTCTGGAGTACAGTAAGTCATTTGTTTATTTTGCCACACTGAAGGAACTTTGGATACCTTAAAACTAGAATTGCCCTCTAAGGCCAATTCAATGGTCCTGGTTTGTCCTGTTTCCTGTTGAGAAGCCGTTTGATGTTGGTGTTGACTTCATTACCTTCAAGTCGTAAATGTGGAAACACTGGACGCTACAAAGAAGATATTTCGTCCCTATGGCTCAGAGTGCTTTGATATCCGCTTCACAATGGTTGTCGCCTACTTAGGTGTGGTTCAAGGGAGGGAACTTAGATTTGTCTGTAGATGCAACACAAATAATCTGCCTGGCAATGTAAACGAAAGGTAGACATAGTTTGTGTATTGGAGGAGTAATATACTGAATGCTAAAGGTACTCTTTAATTGAATAATGTACTCAATCTGCCATTTGATTTGGAATGAATTCCCAGAGGCAGTGGTAGCAAAGGTGTTTACTGTATCTCCCACGATAAGCAGTGTTGTGAGTGCAGGCAGGAAGTACTTTTGTATCTTTACTGTGAGAAAGACAGAAAAGCTGTGAAGACATTTCACCATCACTTCCTGTCTATGTCTTGCTCACACAGGAAGTCATGATCAGTACTGAGTTTGCTGGATTGATCAGTGTCACGTTGTGCTTCAGTGTGGTTTAGACACACATCCAGATGTTTCTGCTGGTGTTTGTTCATGTCAGTTTCACAACATCAGCACTTAGACGTCACTAAACTCAGAGGAAGTGCACATCTCACAGAGTCAGGTTTCTTTTTTAAAACCACATTTCTGAAGAAAAAAAAAAAGCTTCCACTGAGACGCTGTAACCACATTCACATCAGCTGAGCTTCAAGAGGAAGAAAAAAAATCAGAAGGGAAGTCATCTGTTTTACAACTTCCACAAGACCAGACCAGCAGTATTTAACTGTAGGTCACGACCCTCGGTGTCAGTCTGTCTGCCGAGGAGAACACAAGACATCTGATTTCATATCTCAAGTGTAAGTGATATTGCTTCCTAACCCTTGTCTTCGTTCCCCCCCCCTTACTTTGATGTTCGCCCGGTCCTGTTTTAACTGCTATTACATTAACACAAAAACCATTAATCACCACCAAATTTCATTTAACACCCTTTCAAACTGTACATATTGTATCAGACTACTGGTATCCATGAAACACTGCAGTGAATATACAAAGAACAGACACTGAACATGTATTGCGTGTGCCAGGTGTGATCCATGCGGGGGGATGGGCACATAAGAGCGGGAACTGTATCAAATAGTTCTGTGTGTTTGCGTGTGCCAGGTGTGATTCACATGGGGGGATGGGCACATAAGGGGGGGTCGGGGGACACATCTAGAGTATGTGTGGGTGTTTGTGTGTGTGTTTTATCTGATCCGGATGGTTACTAATTCCTTTTCTTTATGGTGGTCATGTTTGAGCGGGAACACCATGGTGTTACAAAGTTGACTAAATCATCCAAAATGCAATGAAAGTGGTGATCAGCAATTGTATATGTTCAAATGTCTACTGTGAAGGATATCATGAAGCCTTAATGCAATGGAATGTAAAACAAAAAATGTATGATTGATGAAAGTAGTAAATCTGTCAGATTTGATCCGAAGACAACAGGAGGGTTATAAAAAAAAATGTAGTCAAAATATGGAAATTACACCATCATTGAAGTAATTCTGCAGCGTCACATTTCCTCGATAAGCCACATATTCAAGTTGAACAGACGGGTCTTAAACAGAAGATTTAATTTTCAGATCATTTAAATCATATTTTGGCTCTCCAGAAAGCTTGCTCTTCTTTATACTCTTCTTTACATGATATATTCTGTTGTTAATCATAATGCTGGTCATTTTTTACAAACTCTATTCATAGTACAGAATATGTTCCCACGGCTAGAATCACCGCCTAATGACAATCTGTTTCAAAACCACAGACAGATTGAAACTGTGTGGATTTTTTAAATAATTCTCACTTCATTTTGATTCCTTTGATCCAACAACTGTAATAATTGTTATTATATTTTGCCTGAAAGGGAAACACTGTACTGTTCTCAGTGTTCTGTATAAGTACAGAGACCCAAGTATCTAATATATTGTCAGTGTAAAGCACGCATTGATTCTTTCTGATAGAAATAATGGACATTGTTAACTTACCTCTTAACAATTCATTTTGCTAATTCTAAGACATAATCTTACATTGAATTTGGTCTGAAAAAGGAAGTGGACATGGAGGGAAAATGGAGACAGAAAAGGCAGAGAAGGGGTGTGTGCATTTCTAGAAGTGTGTGTGTGTTGAGTCCCTCTGCCTCGGCACTCCCCACCTCTCTCTCTCGCTCTTCATGCATGTGTGTGTGTCTCTCTCGCTCGGCTTCCAGAAAAGGGTGTGTCCGCCTGCCTGCACTGAAAGGGAGGGAGGGGTCAGTTCACGGCTACTCCTCCCTGCTCTCCCTCTCTGTTATTTCTCTTTCGCTCTCATTCCCTCACTGGCAGCCTCAGGATTAGGCCTTTTGTCTCTCTCTGTGCCTTTCATTTTCTATCTTTTTTTAAAAGCAGAATGTGTGTGTGTTTTTTACCCCCCTCTTCTGGCAGATTTTTGAGAAGAAGGCTTTTCATTTAGCCATCTTTTAGCACAGAGGTAATGCTTGTAGACCAAACTCTAGCATTTCCTACCTGTCTTCCTCCTCACATTTTCTTTCTTCTTCTCCCCCTGGCCCACTTTACTCCTCATTCCTTCTTCAAACCCTTTAGCAAATCCCCTCCATTCACCCTCTCCTCTGGCCTGGAAGTTTTTTCACATTGTTCTCACCCTTCCTTCCCCTGTTTTTCTCTGCCATGTTTTCCCCAACCCCCTCCTCAACCTCCTCTACCTTCTCCTTCCTCTGTCGATCATGGACCCTTCTCACCTTGTTTCTTCTTCTCCTCCTCTAGTGCCAGTCAACTCCTAAGCAGAAGAAGAGTGCCGCCGGCGGCCAGAGGAAGCAGAGGAGCTCGAGGAGCAACCTGAAGAAACAACAACCGCCGCCATCAGCATCACCACCGCCACCGGAGGAGGAGGACAAGCAGGAGGAAGAGGAGGAGCCGGCCACCAGGCCTCGGCCGCAAAAGGAGGAAGAGGAAGTGGCGACACGCTCTGTGAAGGCGGAGGAGGAAGTGGGCGAGGAAGTGGCGACACGCTCTGTGAAGGCGGAGGAGGACGAGGTGGCAGTCATGCCCTCGGTACAGATCAAACCAGAGCCGGAGGAGATGGAGTGCACGGTGAGGAGGGGGAGGGATGTGATTGGCTGATAGAATAGAGGAGGGTGGACAGATAGATGGAGGAGGGTGTGGCTGATAAGATGTGTGATCATGTCAGGTTAAACACTGGACACTGGAGGAGGATTTATTTATGTGTGAGTGATGAAGCAGCAGGATGATAAAATGCAATACAGGAAGTCCAGTCTGAGTGACAGATGTGTTTGATGCTTTTACTCTGCACTACAGTCACATCCATTAGATTAGATATACTTTATTGATTCCAAATTGGGACTTGTTTGGTCACAGCAGCGTGTGAAGGCTTTGCACATGAATACAAATAGAAAACACAAAAAATATGCATCAAATAAATAGATATATACTTTATTTAGATGCATTATTTGGTCACAGCAGCATTTTGACTGTCAATGTACAATTATTTCAACATTTCTTAAATAAATCTCTTAAATATCAGTCTATTAAGTGACGGAAACACAGTGTACTATATACATTAAAATGTTGTGCACAGCAGCTTTTAGTTAAAGTAAAATACTTCCTGTGAGGTAGTGTATGTAGGCTACAACACAAGGAAATAAACATGAATAGAAAATATATAAACAGTGAACATTAGATATCTATTGAGTACGTCTTTATCGAATACACAACGTAAATATACAGAATAAGTTAGAAAACACTGTGAGGAATGTGCACTTAATTAAACAATGTGAAATTGCATCAGGTTACATTTCTTTATGTCGGATGAGCCCTTTAGCTGCAGTTCATTTGAATGAGGCGGGCTTTTCCCCGTGCAGCGTTGTGCGTGTGAACACAGCCAGACTATGATCTGCCACTGATCAGCTTTAAGTCGCTTAAGATGTCTGATGAACCTCCACACCCTGACCCATGATCAACTTCTAGGCTTTAGAGAAGCATGAACACAGGTCTAGAAACTAACACATAACAGTGGCAGTACTGATTTACCATCAGCATCCCACAGGGGATGACAATGATATTTTAAACACATCTTCAGGTCTTTCACATTCACAGCAGTGGGTAAAACATAAAATATTCTGATTTACAGAACATACAGAAACAGAGCTTGCAGGTTATCATTAACTCTTGTGCAAATAGTACTCATATTTGACCTCATGCAACCCAGTGGAAATCGCTTATTGCCATTAATTCCTACTATGTTTAACTGTGCTCAAAATCACTCTCAATCAGAGAAGTTCAGACCGTAACTAAGTCTGAAAAGCGCCTAAAGTCCAGGGTTTCTTCCTGACAATCTCTGCTGAAATAATGTATGCATTACGGCCTGGCATGATGAGCAGTGTGCAGCTCTCCTCCTCTCTTAAGCCCCAAAGAAAAGGGCGTTGTCACATCTGATTGGCCGGGAGGGGGAATGCTAAGCTGCTCTCGATTCTTAATTAGCAGCTAACAGGTGATCTGAATCGGCTCCGATCAGCTCAGGGAACATGACGACGTTCAGCTGAAATGAATACAGAGGGAAATGCCTGAGATGAAAGCATTGCTATACTAAAGTTAAGATATTAACAGTGATCTCTTTTCCGTCTTTTAAATGTAAAAGATTCTCAAATTTGATCGTAGAATGTGAGTTGTGGCATTAACGGAGACCAAGTACAGAGCACATATCCCAAGCATTTGTTCTTTCAGAGCGTGGAAAGGAAATTGTCAAGCTATATACCATCAGTTGTTTTTTGTGAGTTGATATGAATGAGTGTGGTAAATAGGCAGAAAACAAGCTTCTCATATCAATGGCAGACTGATCAAATTAAACAAATCCAAATAATAACAAATCCAAATAATATTATATCAGACTTAATGCTATTTTCAAATACCGTTTCATTGTCGATACAAATGATATGATATTGTGAGGAAACCTGTGATTTACAGACTTCTTTGCATTGTCCAGTTATTTATTTCCCCCATGAATAATCTATAAAATGTGGGAAAATAATGAAAAATGGATAATAATTTAATAATAATTCCTTACATTTATTATAGCGCTTTTTCAATGACTCAAAGCGCTTTACATATACATCATACATACATACAATGGTCAGATACTGTGGACAATACCCACAGGAGCAAGTTCAGGTGAAGTATCTTGCCCAAGGACACACCGGCTTTACAGACGCAGCAGCGGCGGGTTTCACCCCTTGATCTGATGATCATTGCACAGCGCACTGCGCCACACCGTCCATCTTCACGCCTCGAGGTCATCAAGGCGCTTTTACAAGTACACATTGGTATTATACATGTACTGTGGACAATACCCACAGGAGCAAATCTGGGTGAAGTGTCTTGCCCAAGGACACAACGGCCTGACGCAGTGGCGGCAGGAGCGGGTTTCGAACTGGAGTTCCCCAGCACTCCCCCTTGATCTGATGATCGGATGCACAGACCACTGCGCCACCCGTCCCCGGGTATAAGA
This sequence comes from Gymnodraco acuticeps, assembly GCF_902827175.1. Lineage (NCBI taxonomy): Eukaryota > Metazoa > Chordata > Actinopteri > Perciformes > Bathydraconidae > Gymnodraco > Gymnodraco acuticeps. The sequence goes on from NW_022991680.1 coordinate 433,753, forward strand.
TAACGCAGTTTCCCGGAGCCAAGAGGCGCGTTCACACCGGAGTACTTTTCCCGTTTAGTTCCGATAGTACCTGGCATTTTGCGTTCACACCAAAAGAGAACTTAGTTCCGAGAACTTTTACCCCCATTGTTAGTGCCTGCTAGAGAGGTGGGACTATCCTGGGGAGAAAAAAGTAGCAATTTCGATTGGCTGGGCGAATTGCAAACCACGCCCCGTAAAAGTTTTGTGAAGCTGCCATTGTATTTGCTGGCATTAGCATTATTAGCATTAGCACCAACGGAGAGAACTCATGGCCACACAAAAAAAACATGGGAGCGGTGGAGATGAGGAGGTGTCGGTGTTCTGGCGATTTACTCAGTATACGCCGTGAAGTTGTTTGCGGCCTGCCAGTAAACCCCAAAGCAGAAGACGAAGAAGTGACGTCAGCAGCTTCATTTGCCTAATCCTCCCTCAGGGACTTATTCCGGTGTGAACGCGATCTGCACTTAGTTCCATGGGGGCAAGTACGGCAAAGTACTTGGTGTGAAAGCGGTTAAGATAATAATGGCTAGTTTGCTTGATAAATGATCAATCCATTAGACCCAATTTGAAGTTTGTACAATGGACAGACCAGTATTACATAGCTGGAATGTGAAGGAGAGCCTTTGAGCAAAGCATTAAACCCCTTACAACTCCAGCTCGCTAAAAGCAATGGATGAATAAATGGATGAAACGTGAAAAAATCTTTTTTTTCAGGGTACATAAAGATTACAAGTATTTAAAGATCATCTTGAGTCTTTTCTTGGAAAGTGAGGAAGCAGGAGGCACAGGTTGTCCTGACGATGGCTGGAGATGATAAATGGATGCATGAAAAACGTACAAGTGATAAAAACACACTTTACAAATGTAATTGCAGCGTGTTGACATTTGCAGTTGTGCATTAGAAGCAGCAGAGATGACCTTTTGTTTGTTTTAATCCTGAGTGACTCTTCATGAGGACGAGCTGTATGAAAGGAGGAGTGAGGCGGGTCAGAGGTCACAGCAGAGCCCCGACACTGTGTGAATCATGTAGAGGAGAAAAGAACCTCCCCTACAACCCTTTATTTCTCATTTATCAAACCATTTCCGTCCTATCGTCTGCTTTTAAAGAAAGTTAATTCACAGCGCAGAGGCACATGACTTTATACTTATGTTAATGTTGGTGTGCAGACCAAGTCATTAAAGGTGACAAAATAACACTTTATATAAGTTATTAAGACTACACTGCTTATATAGACCCATTGTGTTAGTCAACGTCGATATGTATACGTTCGTCATATCTTATTTTCAGTCTTTTTTTGGCAGATTTACTCAAAATTGCAAATTTGCAGGTGCATTCTGGACTTGGAAATGTGTGGTTCTTTTTTAGTTATCTCATTTTGCTTTGATATCTTAAATCTCATTGTGCCCCAACATTTTCCAGATCTATTTTAATACCTTAATATATTTTAATACTATTGACCGGCACTTCTTTCTGGGGGAACTCACATGAAGTGCACCTAAGGACATTATTACATTACTGAATACTTCGTCTTGATAATGACATAATGTGCATTTTGTTGTTACCTGATGTTTCCAATAATTACAGATGCTCATACCAGTACATTCATAACTTAATCGTTGTTGTTGTTGATTTGGTTTTGTCCATTATTAAGAGGCCTGCAAATCACATTGATAATGATGGGAGGTTCCAGTCCTTTGTCTTAAATTATTACTTTTAATGTGGATTAGACCTATTAGAATTTCAAATAATCTATAATTAGGTGTTGAAATTATCTTGTCTACCGCATGACTTCTGAAAGGCAAAATGATGGGACATAATTACTCGTACCAGCCCATATTTGTGTGTGTTTATCTTCCTGCCGGTTGCTGTTATTCATTGCGAGGGACACAATGATTATTGGTGATTATAATTCTGAATGAATGTAATCATAAGCAATACAATATTTGGGAGTGTTTGTGTGTTGGATGGCAGGCGTGTTGCTACACCTTTTTCACGTTTCTGTAGCGTGAGTTTGATGGATGCCCGTGAACTCCGGTTTAATTAGAGACGGATAAGGTTATAGAATAAAGAGAGTCAGAGGTAATGACAAGACGAAGCCTGTCAGAGTCACATGCTCGCAATGGCAATCATTAAAACCCAGCCTACATACTGAGGAAAGAGTGTTGTCAGGCATGAAGAGAGAAATCTGCAGGAAGTGTAAAATAAAAAAAAGCAGAAGAGAAAGAGAAACAATTGGAAGCGAGGACACAGATAAGGGAAGAGTGTAGATGGAGAGAGAAGAGATTGAAGGGAAGGTGGAGTAAGAGGTGGAGAAGGTGTGGACAGTTAGATAAGCAAAGGCTGCACGTGTTCTGTATTTGCTTCTCTTAGCAAGGAGATGCTAACAGAGGCTAGCTGCTAACATCGGTTTTCATTTGGAAATCTAAAAGGCTGTTTTGTTGAAACTGAAACGCCAGTGGGGAGATGTTTTCTTTTCTGTAGCTACACAATCAGTCGAGAAGGTTGAATATCGGGTTTTTAGGAGATTGACTTGACCATGCGAACACACACATCAAATCTTGTTCCCGTTCTCCATGCTAATACTTTAGCCTCTACTTTGTGGATTTTTTTCAAATGCATGGTTATGGTTGTGGTCAGACTCAGTCTCCAAGGTGTATATATAGCTGTTATCCATTGTTATCAATAGATTAGACTTTTTTTGCATCATATTGAGAGTTGGATGAAAAGCTGTGATTTTGGTTTGCTTTAATTTCATTGGTCAGAAAGTCTAAAAACAAAGACGTTCTGACCTTTTAATGGCGCATTTCCACTACAGCGCGGTTTAAGCATGCGGTGCCGTGCGAGGCCCGTTTTTGGTTGCGTTTTCCACTTGCCGTAGTTCCGGCTAGCGGGTACTATTTCACAGTTTTTCTGGCCCCATAAAATCAAGGTTCTTAGCGGGCCAACAACCGGGCTGAGTATGCTAAACTAGAGAGAGAATCGCTGGCAAGGGGGCTACAACTACAACAAAATGAACATATTTGACCATGATTTAATTGTAATACACGTTTCAAAATGATGCCGAAGTAACAACATACTGATACCGGTTAGTAAAAACCATGAATTAATGCTTTGACAAGTCTACAGACAGACGGCATGCGTGTTTTCTGAATGGAGATCGGCTAAGCTAACGCAGTATATGCTCCGACCGTCCACACTCACAACAACGGCCTACAGACATAAATAAACCAGCGACTATATTCGCCATGACACAGGCAGTCTGTGGTTTGTACTCGTTTAACTTTTGTCTAGTTTCTGAACAGATATGAGGAGCTGTGAGCTCTGAGTGCTAACAGCTAATGGTTGACGTTGGTTTTGTGGTTTGCATTGAAGATGACGTCACAGCTCCGCCTACACTGCGTTACTATAGTTACTACACCAGCTACTAAACTGTAATGGAAACGCAGCATAAAGTGAGCCAGGCCTAACTATACCGTACTAAGCAGAGCGAGGCCCTGCAGTGGAAATGCGCCATCAATGTGTTAACAACTTGGCATATTATCCTGGTTTCACATATAATGCTAGGTTTACTTTATCACTCATTTCCTCAGCTGATGCTTCTTCTGTTTTTATTTTGCTGAGCAATTCTTTTAAGCTGCTCTTATCTAGGAAAACAGCAAAGTTGGCCCGTACCTGCCCAGGCTTGTGCCAAAGGTGACGATACACTACCTGCTCAGTCATCATCTACGACAAATATCTTTCCATGATGACAGCGTTCGTGCTTTTCTGAGGTTACAAATCTGCTCTCACCAGCGAGTCCAGTTATACCAACACGGAAATCACACGTCGCCTCTGGCTCTTTGAAAGCTAGATTTGTGTTTCAGTACAACTAATTACACAGTACAAGCTTTAATAAAACAGTGATCAAGCTTTTCAGACACGATGGGAAATACTCTGGGTCATTGCGCTCCAAAACATCTTTGCATACTTGTAAAATGGGTCATGCATAAATCACGATAATAACCCCAACACACCCAATTGACCTAATCCAAGTACATTTTCTCTTACTTACTCACAACAAAAACCGAAAAAATACCAGAACCCCACGAATACATTAATTTCTATCATGGCCGCACAGTTTTTTGGTTTCTTTTTAAGTTTTTTTCCAGTATTTTTAATAATCAAATTAGGTTTATTTGCCGTTATAATATATTAACATACTTTACATGCACCATGTAAAGTGTCTCTAAAATGTTCAAAATACACTGCTTGTTCATGTTAATGGGAATACTTCCCAAAAGCCTTTAAAATTAAAACAATTATTGATATTTTGTCTTCACATGCTAAATGTATTGGGAGATGGGTTGTGTTTCTTTCGGTTTCTTAAATGTTTGCCCTGTTAAAATGTATTTTTCCTTATTTTATGCAAGGGACCATATGTGCCGTAGTGATTGGCAAGCCCCCTGAGGGAAATGTGTGCTATTGGGCTATATAGATCAAATTGAATGCCCTCGACATCCAATGCAAAATATATTCATTTGCTGCTTTGAAGGTTATTTGCCATGTTTCCATTGATCCGGTTATTTATTTTTCATTGATCGTCTCAGTTGATCATTTATTTAGCTGGACAGAAGACATAACTGCCAAATAATGTACAGAAAGTGTAACACCAAGATGGAGTGTGAGGGTTGGGTCATATAACTCGACCCCACAAACACCTGCTGAGAGAAAAATAAACTCCTGATGGCTATTTAAAAAAAACATCTTGTATTTCAGTGAAAAAGCAGAATTCTCGTGAGGCTGCGAGGGGCTGAGGAGATGGGGGATGGGGCTAGTGAAGCCTTATATGTGTGTGTTGTGGCATGGTGTGGTTTAGGTTAGTGAAGGGTGGGGGCTGGGTGGAGCACTATTGCATAAGGCATCATTAAGCAGAGGGTGTGTGCGTGGACCACACCTCTGTGTCTGCCTCGCACAGAGGGGAGTGGAGTTTCCTGTCCAAAGATAAAGTGTGCAGGAAGTAGGTCCTCCTGGTTTTCGCTCCTCTGGGAGACACTCGAACGCCTCACATCCTACTTAATGCTACCTCTGTCAACTCGGAGTCATTGTTTGCACTTCAGTTCTGTTTTGTTTGCGTCATCAAACACAATGACACTGACAAGACAAAAGGAAAAGTAAAACAAAAGATGTATGCTGGTTCAACTGGAAAATAAGACTCATCTCTGTAGAAATAGGTGGAGCCTACATTTGAAAATAAACAGGGTTTTACATTTCCTGTAGTGTGCTATATAGGTTTTGGTGCATGTTAATGGTCTGCAAAGGCTTAAATCCCTGTGTTCCCTCCAAAGAGAGTCTTTCTCCCACCCCCCCTGCCTCAGACGCCTCCATACTCACCCCCTGCTATTGGCTAGCGTTCCCACACATTGTATGTGATAGGCTAAGGAACGGGACATCTCTAAGCGGTTGACCAATCACAACAGCTAACCAATCAGAGCAGACTGGGCTCTGGTTTCAGACAGAGGGTGAAAAGAGGTGCTGCAGCACAGGCATTATGAGATAACGGAGTGTATTTTGTTGAAGGCAGAAGAGCTTGATATGTTTGGTTCCCTGGTTAAAGTTGAAAGATACACACATGGCCACTGAGCAGATGCTGTGAAGTGCCTTGCTCAAGTGCAGATGGAAGTTGGTTGTTGTAAATGGACATTTGGTTTCATAAGTTAGGATGTCAGCACAATGTCAAAGGTCATTTTGCACACACACACACACACACACACACAACACACACACACACACACACACACACACACACACACACACACACACACACACACACACACACACTCCCTCCCTCCCTTCTCAATGGTTCTTCTTCTACTTTCAAACTCTTACTCTTGACTCCCTCTCCTTCTCTCCTTCTCTCTCGACCTAATAGGATATGTCGAGGGAGGCTCTGCTTCCGCTCGCCCGGTCGCCATGGCAACCACGGCTCTGGCGGGAGTTGTCGAAAAAGGCTGTGTAGCCTGACCCCTCCCCCCCTCCTCCTTCCTCACTCCTCCTCTTCCTCCTCCACCTTTCCAAACCAGCCTGCCTCCCTGCCCCCTCCTCTCTCTCTCTTTCTAACCCACTGCTTCAGCCAAAGGCACACACACACACACACACACACACACACACACACACACACACACACTGAATACCTGCCAGCATAGCACAGTGAATAGCCCTGCCTGTAATCTCTCTCTCTCTTTCCCTCTCTGTCATATACACACACACAAATACACAATGAGGCCCTGTGTGTGTGTGTGTGTGTGTGTGCGTGTGCGTGGGTGTGCTTGTGTGTGTCTCTGTGTGTGTGTGTCACTGATGTATGCACATAAACAAGTCAGTTGTCCTCCAGCAAACAGGAGCACTCATGCACAAAGACAGGACACAACACACACACTGTCACACACATGTACACACACTCTATTACTTTACTTCCCGTGTGTGTGTGTGTGTGTGTGTGTGTGTGTGTGTGTGTGTGTGTGTGTGTGTGTGTGTGTGTGTGTGAGCGACCACGAGACATGAGAGGTTAGAGGGCTATTTGCTGTGCTTTTGCCAGGAGGGCTTTGCTAGCACGAGTGTTAGTTTGTGTGTGTGTGTGTGTGTGTGTGTGTGTGTGTGTGTGTGTGTGTGTGTGTGTGTGTGTGTGTGTGTGTGTGTGTGTGTGTGTGTGTGTGTGTGTGTGTGTGTGTGTGTGTGTGTGTGTGTGTGTGGTTGAGCATTCAGTCCATTCAGAGGTCTGCACATTCACAATTTTGAGATGCAGAGAGAGGGAGAGAGAGATGGGGGGGGGGATTTAGAGGATGCAGTGCAGATATTGGTCTGATGCAGCTCCCTCTGCTGGTGCAGGATGATGATGTCATTGTTGGCAGCCCACTTCCTTCCCAGAGTGCAGCTTCCTGGAAGTAAGAGACAGCAGCTCTGATAGCTCTGGCTCTGGCTCTGGCATAGGAAAGAGATAGGACTCTGATGGTGTGTGTGTGTGTGTGAGATGTGTTCATAATCCATCAGTCACACTCACTTCATGCTGTGATTGGTCAGGAATGCACAGCCAAGGTTTGAACTTGTGCCTCATGTTCAACGTAAACATAATAGTGACATTTTGATCAGGTGATGTCATGGAGGGAAAAGAGGTGGTGGTGACACCTTGGATTTGCATATTTCATTCCTTTATTGCATTGTGACTACATATCAGACGACCCTCACCTTTTAAACTATACGTAAAGAACTTCCTCATATATTTCTGTCATGATGTATATATTTTGTAAACCATTTCCGATATACTAGTTTTTGCGTTAACGGGCACTTCGATCACTAAGCACTTGCTTAGCAAAGCTCTAAAGAATCACAGGAGGTAGCCATCATGCTTTGTTCCAATGTAAGTTCATCAGAAGCTTTTGTTTTGCCTGTTTAAAACTCATTAGTGTCCTGTCTCTTGCTGCACTAAATTCATGTTAATTCCACGTTTACTCAAACAGCCACAAATGGCCGATTGCAACGTGTCCTTTTTTTCCTTCTTCCCTTCTCAAAGCAGTTCAATTGTAGCTTTGTCATCTGACATAAGCAGCAAAAATGTTTCTATTAACAATTAATTTAGCCTAGTTAGCTATCAAATAAGGATGGTATTAAACAAAGGGACATTTCTGCATTGTGGTGAGATAAAATGACCCATGTTGCAACACAATCAGACTGTTTCCCTAATTGAAGCTGATGGGTTGCGGGTGTGAAAATCAATGGATGGGTCAATAGACTCCTCTCAATGAACGATGTTTTTGTAGCTGTTTTGTTACTGTTAAACTGTTGTTTAACTATAGGAGGCGTGTGGTGCAGTGGGTTGTGCGTTGGGGTCAGGGGGTCACAGGTTCAAACCCCACTGCAGTCAGCATGTCTTTGTGTCCCTGAGACACTTTGCTCCTGTGGGGATTGCCCACAGTATTGAGTATGTTCGTCTCTTTGGATAAAAGCAAGTGGCATGTAATGTAATTATTATTGCTTAGTCTTTAGTAGACCCCAATGAATGACTTGGTTATCAATGATGTTTTATCCACAGAGCAATGAGAGCCTTCCTTTATGTCTTTGACATTTGAAAAGAGAGGAAACTGTTTGTCGCACCACAACAGAGGTCACACTTCAAGTGCTGGACGTAGGAGACGTTCTACAATGGGACGCATTTTACACTGGCTTCCTGTGTGTCAAAGAATAGATTTCAAAATACTGCTGCTGGTTTATAAAGCACTGAATGGTTTAGGCCCAAAATACATTTCTGACCTCCTGCTAAATGATGAACCATCCAGATCTCTCAGGTCTTCAGGGACTGGTCAGCTTTCTGTCCCCAGAGTCAGAACTAAACATGGAGAAGCAGCGTTCAGTTATTATGCTCCAAATATCTGGAACAAACTCCCAGAAACCTGCAGGTCTGCTGCAACTCTGACTACTTTTAAATCCAGGCTGAAGACTTTTCTTTTTGTCGCTGCTTTTAATTGAACTATTCATATCTTAGACTGCACTGTAACTTTTATCCATGTACTTTTTCTTTAATGTTTATTTTATTAGCTTTTCTTTTTAATGACTGATTTTAAATGCCATTTTCTTAATGTCTTTCATTTTTTGTAAAGCACTTTGAATTGCCTTGTGTTGAAAGGTGCTATATAAATAAACTTGCCTTGCCTTGCCTTGCCTAACAAAGAATTGCTTCACATCTTGTTTTTGAGACGTTAACTGAGGACTTTGTCAAACTGAAATGACCTGTGCACTTTATTGAGGCTCTTTTTTTCTACGCCTACACCTTCTCTACTGTATTGTACAACTGGATGCAACAAGTTCAGGAATTTTTTCTACGGTAACCAAGCCTTGCCCGAGAAACAGGAAATTACTCATTAAGCCTGTTAAGAGGAGAGTTATTGGGACACCAAGAAATGTACATAGTTAAACACAATAGAGCGTACATCTGAACATTTAATGAAATAATGTTAATGCCTCTAAAATGATTTGTCTCAGCATCTTATTTACAACTTTGATCTATTTATATCTAATGTGTTTATTAAAGAGACACAAGGAGTGGACTTTAGTGTGAATGGATGGGACGTTGCAACGCAAGCAGACAGGTTTCAAACAAGCCCAGTTCTACTTCTTTGGAATCGAAAACAAAAGTAAACAGCAGTAGCATCTACATGTGTTTGTTTTTGGCTAAATGCTCCACATTCCTGTGAAGCGTTATCTAGTAAAACATGTTCATAATGAATAACTATGAAGACGACGCTCAGTTTGTTGACAGATTTAGTCCTGCGTCCCGACTCCTGAAGCAAAGTAGTGTGGAACATTCCCTAAAATTAGAAAATGACAGGAAGCAGCGATTATATTCTTCATGAACTTTACCTCTTACTATTAAAGGCATTTGGTTAATTATTCTGCAGATTTAGGTGTCGGACCGTACCAACAAAAAAATCCAGAATCTCCCAGAAGTCCTTCTTCCCACTTTACTGTTTGTTCTCTATCATCTAAGCGCTTGCAGTGAATGTTCTGGATCATTAGCATCTCACGGCTCAATCAGACATTACAAAGACTATTTCATGTCCCGTCCGAATGATTTCAGACATTTGTGTTCTCACATACAGCTTCGTTGGGTAAGCAAAGATATGTTCAGGGTCGCATTGCATGCGTGAAGCGGGCTAAGGTTACTAAGCACCCGGGGAATCAACACTGGCTCCTGGTGTTAGGTAACATCAGGCTGAGAGTCTCAGTGAGCTGCTCTGGGATCAGCCTGCTAACAGGTGGGTGAACCGGAGCGAGAAAGGGAGAGGAGTTAGCTGTAGGATGGGGCCGGTTGGAGCTTCTTTGGGTGGGTCAGGTTGTGAGGGGTGGAGCTGTGTGTGTGTGTGTGTGTGTGTGTGTGTGTGTGTGTGTGTGTGTGTGTGTGTGTGTGTGTGTGTGTGTGTGTGTGTGTGTGTGTGTGTGTGTGTGTGTGTGTGTGTGTGTGCGCTGAGTAGGGTGGGGCTGCATGCTTCTCAGTTAATATCTCCCCCAGCTGTTGTTTTTTGCTCTGTGTCTTCATCATCCATATCTGCCTTCACACTCCACTCCTCAGGCATTAATACACACACACACACACACACACACACACACACACACACACACACACACACACACACACACACACACACACACACACACACACACACACACACACACACACACACACACACACACACACACACACATCTATTATACCACATGCACTGACAAATCACACATTTGCCTCCCAGAAAAATCTGAATTAAGCAGTGTTGACTTTCACATATGAAATATCTTCCTCTTCACGTCTCTCTTCTTCCATCCTCTCTTCACCTTTTACATGCATAGTCACATTATTGTCCATGTAACCTGGGGCTGTATTGATTTTTGACAATGACTGAAAAGCCTGTCAATGCTATGTTTTTGATGATGTACGATGTATCTGGTGGCCCTGAGGGAATTTCTTTAAATTTGGCTCAAGGTTGGACTCAAATATGAACCGATTTTTGTCATAAATCAAGAATTAACACGCTAATGATGACAATGTTTGCACAAATATTGTATTAGTAGTAATACAAGTTACTCAATGTCTTTCTGTGTGTAGATCTCTTCACCAAAGTTGTTTAACCCTTGTGTTGTGTTCAAAAGTTGTTTCCGTTCATGGTGTTCGCGGGTAAATTTTGACCCATGATTGATCTCAGTCCAAAACACTCAAAAATAATGACTATCATCCAATATTGTTTTAACTACATCATAACTAACTTATTATGCATTCATAACCGTACAGTCCTGTTGTAATTGTATTACAGTGTCATATTCTTTGTGAAAGGTTGAGTTCCCGTGTGGGGAGGGGGGCAGAGGGAGGGGAGGCCAGGTGTGTGTTGCAAAAAAGTATTGTTACAGTTGATGAAGGGGGTGGGGGGTGGGTGTCTAAAGTCAATAGGCGCATTCACACTGCGGTACTTTTCCCACAAAGGTTCATGTGAACTTAGTTCATGTGAACTCTTTTATCGCGTTCACACCAAAAAGAGCCGGTACTAAAATTAGTTCATGTGAACCTTTTTACCCCCACGAAAGTCCCTGCTAGAGAGCAGGGACTTTCGTACGGCTCTCTTGTGAGAAAAGAGCTATATGTCTGATTGGCTGGGCGGATTGCAAACCACGCCCCGTAAAACTCCCAAAAAGTTTTGTGAAGCCGCCATTTTATTATCCTCGCATTAGCATTATTAGCATTAGCCCAGCGCAGAAACGCAGAGAGACTAACTTATGGCAACACAAAATAAAACATGGGAGCGGTGGAGATGAGGAGGTGTCGGCGTTCTGGCGATTTACTCGGAAGGCTTCAGTAGAAGCTGCTGGGAGTCCCAGCAGCTTCTACTGAAGCCAGTCCCCAACTCCGGGGACTTCCGGCCGGGGACTTTGGGCGGCAGTATACGCCGTGAAGTGGTTTGCGGCCTGCCAGTAAGCCCAAAGCAGAAGAAGAACAAGTGACCTAATAGGCGCATTCACACTGCAGTACTTTTCCCACAAAGGTTCATGTGAACTTAGTTCATGTGAACTCTTTAGTTCGCATGAACTAAGTACAGATCGCGTTCACACTGGAAAAAGTCCCTGGGGGTGGATTAGGCAAATGAAGCCGCTGACGTCACTTGTTCTTCTTCTGCTTTGGGTTTACTGGCAGGCCGCAAACCACTTTGCGGCGTATACTGCCGCCCAAAGTCACCGGCCGGAAGTCCCCGGAGTTGGGGAAAATCGCCAGGACGCCGACACCTCCTCATCTCCACCGCTCCCATGTTTTATTTTGTGTTGCCATAAGTTAGTCTCTCTGCGTTTGTGCGCTGGGCTAATGCTAATGATAATAATCTTAATGCGAGGATAATAAAATTGCGGCTTCACAAAACTTTTTGGGAGTTTTACGGGGCGTGATTTGCAATCCGCCCAGCCAATCAGAAATAGGAACCTTTTTCTCCCACGAAAGTCCCTGCTCTCTAGCGGGGACGGAAAAGGGGGTGAAAAGGTTCATGAACTAATTTTAGTTCCGGCTCTTTTTGGTGTGAACGCAACATTTCGGAACTATATCGGAACTAAAGTGAGAAAAGTACTGCGGTGTGAACGCGCCTAAAGATGAGTCTTGATTGGACCAAATTTGAACCCGAGTCACCCACAACAATTCTGGGTCTCAATTCTGGGTCTCGAACACCAAATTAAACACTTTTTTTTTTTAGAGACCTTCAGACTTGTCAAAATCAGTTTTGTAGTATTTATATAGCTGTTGTGGAGGAGATCATGAAGCCTTGTTCCCATACAAAAAACTAGAGCGTAGTTATTATCATTTTAACTTGAAACGGGTCATGGGAGACCCGAACACAACATAAGGGTTAAGTTCAGCAAGATTGATTGTTAGTGTTGTTGGTTGCTGGTCCCCTCTGACCTTTCGGCAGTAACTTTTGGCTCTTTTCCACCAAATACCCAATAACTAACAGTCAGTTATGCATGTGCCCGTTTGAAGAATGTTTGAGTATTCGTTTGATCATGGATGAAAGCTTTAAATTAAAGTTAATGGTGTCGTGTTTGGATAATTGGGAGAATAATATGTGTGTTTACTTCTTTATCTGTTACTAATTCAGTCTCCCCTGTAAAACCTGAGTTGGTGATAGTGACAGTGGGAAAACTCAGTCCATAAACTGAAAGTGAACTTGGCGGTTGTGGTTTGCATTGATAAAGTAATAAGTGAACTATTGTATCAACGGTTCATGGAAAATACATATCAAATCTGATTATGACATTCACTTGTGGTCTGTTTTAAGGGCAGTCTCTTATGAAGTAGACTACAACACTATATGGAGAATTTGCGTCTTAAAAAGGGGATTCTTAATGGGAGTTTGGTACAGGGGCTGTTGACCCAATGTCTACCCCTTCTGTCAGTTATATTATATTTGATGGAAAGTTGGTAAAGGGCTTTTTTTGACAGTGTGATGTTTGAATGAATGAAAAGGCAACGTTAGAAATGCTTGTAGTAGATATGCTGAGTGATTTGTGTCAAATTGACTCTTTGTCTTACTCCCATCTTGATATTGAATCAGATTGATTATAGACATGTATTAGCAGCCAAATCTTGTGTTAAGTTTAAGTTCATTACTTTGGTCTCTTCCTATATCCTATATGGGCTGTTACCTCAGGAGGAACGGCTCTTTTGTTAGAGGAACTACGGCCCATAAACTCAAACTGAACTTGGTCGCTGTGGTTTGTACAGATAAAGTAATAAGTGATCTATTATATCAACAGTTAATGGAACATGTCCTGGATTACAAATTTGAGGAGAGATTATGGTGATGACTACTGGTCTGTAAGGGCGACTGTGGCTCAGTGGATAGAGCGCTGGAATTCGAATCAGGGGGTAGCAAGTTCGCGTCCCACTGCAGTCAGCATGTCGTTGTGTCCCTGGGACACTTCACCCCAAATTGCTCCTGTGGGGATTGTCCACAGTACTGAATGTATGTAAGTTGCTTTGGATAAAAGCGTCTAACTAATGTAATGGCATAACAAAATTGAAAATGGGATTACCTAATGGGAGCTGGTTAAAGTAGCTGTTTGTCCCACATGTCAAGTATGTGTAAAGGTGTTTTGCTCCTTCACTGTTGCCATCTTTACTGTTACTTGTTAGCCTTTGTAAAACTGGCACATTTATTTACCAAAGAAGCACTTGGTGACCGGGTCAGCTTGTGGTTCTTAAATGACGACATTTGGAGAAAACAGGACAGATAACATTTAAAAAAAGGCTCCTCTCTGAAGAAATTATGAATGCTTGAGCTCTTGTGCCAGAAACATGCACACCTTACCATGTAAATATCCCTCTGGGGGGGGAAATAAGGATACAGAAAGCAGAGCTGTATCACTTCTGTAAATTACTCATTACTTTATCTATATGAGAGCCAGTGTTTGTACAACATGATTAAAGTCCTCCCTCTCTTCCTCACCGCTGCAGTCACAGCTGCTTCCCGCTTCCATTCCAGTTAGAGATCACATGAATTAATTGCGAGGCGAAGACTGGGTGACCCATTTGATGGTGGAGCTGTTGAACTGAGACATGCAGGGGGAGCACAGCGACTCCGCTGCAACACGTCTATCTCAGCCAGGGGTTTCATTCCTGTTGCATTCACACCGTTTACTGTTTGACAGATTGTTGTGACAGCTATTTTGTCTCACTCACAAACAATGCAAATGTTACCTCAGGGCAAGTGAAAGGTGAGGATATTACCACCAGATTTCCTGCGAATGTGAGGAAATGGAGACAACACTGAGAAGAGGGTTTATTGGTGAAAGAGATTGTTTTGTGATCACAACAATTGACAAAATAGGGTTTGGGGTAGACACATGACAGCTTTCCAACTTTCCCACAAGCACTCCTAATCTGTATTTCCTTTGGTGGTGATGTCAGTTACATTTCATTTAGCAGCCTAATTTATCCACAACAACTTATCTGTCCATTGATGTTTCTAATTATATGAATAAAATATACCTTATTGTTTATCGTTAGCAACATGACTACTTCTAGCAGGTTTGCTAACATATCTTCAATCTTCAATGATCTCAATGGGATTTATCTGTATAAATAAAGGTTTGAAATGAATATCTGTCCAAAGAAAGGAAACAATCGTAATAATCTCAAAGAAATTAAAACCCTAATGTTGGTGCCATGATAAAGGCAGAGATAAAGGCAGTGGTGCTGTATATGTGCAGGGCTTTTATTGTGAAAGGGAAACTGCGACCTAGATGAATTGCATTCTGCAAGCAAGGATTATAGGAATCCAAGATACAATAATACCATGATGTAAAAATGTTTTCTGTAGCTAGTTTAGGCGGTGTTTACAGGAGAACGAAACGGGTTGTATGTATCTGCTACTTTTCTCTCGTGTATAGCCCGTTCGTTCACACGAGGCCGTAACGGAACCGCGGAAACGGACCTGCAACCGGAACGCTCTGGGGGGGGCAAACGGCTCAGTGTGTACGCCATATACGATCATTTCCTGATAACGATGATGTTAGCACAATCTACAGCTCGACCATGCTACAGATCAGATGTTAGTTCAACATATACAGCTCCTCTACCACAACCATCAGCAACAAGTGGACATGGAGAACTACATGAACTACATGTTGCTAAATCCACCGCGGGGCATAAACAGAAGGGCAACCATGCTCGGGGGTCTTCTTCGCTGCGTTTGGTGTATTTTGTGGCGGAAGCTACTACGCCACTCACAGGCCCGGCATATGTACTACAGCGTCTCCAGTGGTCTCGTGTGAACGGACCACGGACACGTTAAATGAGCCGAATGCGTGTGGGTGTGAACCGTGTTTTGAAAAGGAATTCGGTGCGCAAACGTTCCCGTGTAAATGGGGTCTCAGGGCAAGTGAAAGGTGAGGATATTACCACCAGGTTTCCTGCCATTGTGAGGAAATGGAGACAACACGGAGAAGAGGGTCTTTGTGTTGATATTTAAATCAAGATTGGTGGTGTTTATTGGCGATAGAGAAGGGGTTGTTTTGTGATCAAAACCAGTGCTGGAATTGGGCCGGTACTCACCGGTACGCAGTACCGGCACTTCTGGTTCTGACCCATGGAGTACCGGCACTTCTTGCTCAGTACCGGCATGCTGGCGGTACTCCGGTACTCATGCACCGTGCCAGTACTCAACACTCTCCCGCCGTTCTTATTATACATCCATATATATATATACAGCCGCCCGGTACTCAGTAGATGCGTCATGAGGTGCGGAACGGACATTCTCATCGCTCTAACCGCTGGAGTTTCACAGCGGCTGTCAGCTGTTTACTCCTGTCATTCAAACAGAACGTGCTGGAGAGGGGGCGGGGCTTATCTTCTCCATGTAAATACTGTGGTGGAAACGACTATGTCAAAATTAACCTATTTGACCGTGATTTAATAGTAATACACGTTTCAAAATAATAATAATAATAATAATGCCGAAGTAACAACATACTGAAAACTGTTAGTAAAACCATGTTTTAATGCTTTACAATTTACATACCTAGATGCACGTGTGTTGTGTTTATGCAGTGCAACTCCCACCCAGTGGGTGGCTATGTAGAGTGATAGAACAGAGCAGGCACGCCCCCGAGAGAAGGAAAGCAAGTCACGTCACAAATTAGCATTTCTAAAATGTTAGCGTGGATTAATAAAAGTGCAAAAAGACAGCGGTTGTCGCCGGAAGAAACTTGAAATACAGAGAATGCTGTGCCTGTGTTGGAAATTGTGTCTGATGGGGAGCTTTCTTTGGTTGATCCTCCTGCTCCAAGTTCTAGTGCATTAGCATTAGCACTAGCTCCGCCGCCTCCTCCAGAGCCTCTAACGTTAGCTGCTGCTGGCGCAACTGCCACCACCAACACCGGGCAAAGCCGGACCAGGTGCAATATTTTTGCAAGACCAATGCATGGCTCCTTCTTAAAGATAAGAAGCTAGGATGTCGGATATGCAGAGATGTCAAATCTTTGGGAATACACACTGGACAAGGACTGAAACTGTCAACTGAATGGGGTGAGTGTGCAGTGTCTCATTTCGGTGTTGACAAGGGCAAACAACAAGCTAGCCTGAGAAAAAAAATCAAAGAACATTAAGAATCACAAGCCCATGTAAAAGCTGCTGACATCCTTACATCTGCTTCACGTGAAACTATTCAACATCAAGTGCAGTCTATGCATAAATCTGAATTAGACACCACTATCAGAGTTTTTCGAACGGCATATACAATTGGCAAACATAGCCGGCCATTCACAGACATGCCAATTGATTTGAATGTACAGAAACTGAATGGGCTGAACGTGGGCAGGGTTTTGCACTCCAATAAAACCTGTGGCGAAATCATCGACCACATAGCTCATGAGCTGAAGAAAAAAATGGCAAAAGACATTACAGAAAACCAAAGAAAACTCTGTGTTTTGGTCGATGAATCTACCACTATTAGTGGTAAAACGGTGCTTGTTGTGTGTCTACGCTCAGCATTAGCTGATGCTGAGCCCGAAACGTTTTTTTGGTTGCTGATCCAGTTGGATGGAACAACGGCTGATGACATCACAAAGGCGTTAATGGAGTGTCTTGGAAGAGATTTTAACGAGGACTTTTTAGGTCAGTGTTTCGTTTCTTTTGCATGTGATGGGGCTTCAGTCATGCTAGGGAAGAGAACAGGCGTTGCTACCCAGTTGTGTAGTAAATTCCCAAGCCTGTTTGTGTGGCACTGCTCCAATCATCGTCTAGAGCTGGCAGTTGGGGATGTGGTCAAGGAGGTCTCAGGGCTCAATCATTTCCAGATCTTTTTTGACAAACTCTATTCCTTGTTCCATGCCTCCCCCAAAAATCAGAGGCAGTTAGCGCAGTGTGCGCAAGCAGTCGGACAGCGTCTCCTGGTGATAGGGCGTGTTTTGTCCATCCGCTGGATGGCTTCAAGTGAAAGGAGCGTCAGAGCAGTCTGGGAAAACTACCGAGTGCTTCATGATCACTTCACAAATGCTGCAAACGACACGAGCAGGGATTCCAGAGACAGAGCAAAGTACAAGGGCCTGGATGATGTGCTCACATCTGCAACGTTTGTCAGCAATCTGGGACTGATGTACGATGCGCTCACAGAGCTCAGCGACCTCTCTCAGCAACTCCAAAAAAGAGAGATGACACTGCCTACAGCAGATAGGCTCTTAACTCGAGAAATACGAGTTTTTGAATCCATGATCACCATGCCTGGCCCACACATGACTACAGTTCATACAGCTCTAGCTGAGAAGTCCTTCAAGGGTGTTGCCCTGCGTGAGAATGGCAGGCTTGTACAGATTCATGCAGGTCAGTTTTTCCGCAGTATGGTAGAGAATCTGAGACACAGAATGACTTCCACAACCTCCTCTCATGTCAGCACAAGAGAAATCCCATTACATGGCCGGGAGGCCTGGGACAATCAGCTAATCCAGGACATGAAAGTTATCCATCCTGGAAGTTGGCCTGAAGAGGAGTTAGACGTACAGTATGGGGACGTAGAGGTGCTACGTTTGTGCGAAGTGCTGAAAGTGGACAGAAGAGAGACTCTTCAGGGCTTTCGTGAATACAAGGAAACCAGGGCATCCCGTACACCTGCTGCCATGGAGCCTCTACTGAAAGCAGTCCGAACCATCGCTGTCTCCACTAGTGAGTGTGAGCGGGCATTCAGCTGCATGAACGATATCCTTACTGCAAAAAGGAATGCTCTCTCTGTCAGCCGACTGTCCAGCCTGGTTTTCATTAAATGTAATGGACCATCACTAGGACAGTTCAATCCGGAACAGTATGTGAGGTCCTGGCTGGCAAAGGGAAGGAGAAGTGCTGATGAAAGAGCCTGTCCAGCTCCAGCCCCTGATACTGATGTCCCCAAGGCCTTCTGGAGCCTTTTCTAACAATGTGAAGTATATTGCAAAGCAGCTCACCCAGTGAGAAGACTTTTGGCATAATGTGCCGATTTGTACAGATCCTGGAGATAGAAGGACTTCAGACCAACCAGGGAGTTATCTGATCAGCTTGGTGTTCAATGTAACTCTTTACCATGGCTCAGACTTTGTTACTTGCAGTTACAGTTTCTCATTTTAGATTGTGCAAATTTTGCATTTGTTTTTACATGTTCTTTGTTCATGCTCTTTATCATTTTTCTGAGTTGGAAAGTTAGATTGCATCATAGTTTACTTTATACATATTTGTATTCTTCAGTGGTGAAGTATATTGCAAAGCAGCTCAGCCATGTGAGAAGACTTTTGGCACTTTTTCGTTTTTCGTTTTCTGAGTTGGAAAGTTAGATTGCATTCAAAATGTACAGAAATACTTAATTTTGTTAAAGCTTTTTATAAAAAATGCTTCTGACCAGAGCTTTGTTTCCTTGTCATTAATGTTGAACACCACCAGAGGGGCTCTCACCTGAAAGGTCTCTGCTTCATGTGTCTTCAGCAGAAGATCTAGACTTTGATTGCTATATTTTCAGTTAATATTGACCTTACTGAGCTTTAGCCATATCCGCTGCCTATCATAAAAAATGTTAAGTACAGTGAACCTTTCTAAAATATACAGTAGTAAAGAGACAAACCCACCAGCATTATAGTAGCCACATTCTTGTTTGTGGGCTGTATATATAAAATTGACTTGAAAAAGTTGCTGATTTTAGAGTACTGGCACCTTTTTCATTCCAATTCAAGCACTGATCAAAACAATTGACAAAATAGGGTTTGGGGTAGACACACGACAGCTTTCCAACTTTCCCACAAGCACTCCTAATCTGTATTTCCTTTGGTGGTGATGATGTCAGTTACATTTCATTTAGCTGATGCAAAAGACAGTTATATGTTTGTATCTGTCCATTGATGTTTCTAATTATATGAAGAAAATATATCTTATTGTTTATCGTTAGCAACATGATTACTTCTAGCAGGTTTGCGAACATATCTTCAAGGAAAGGAAACAATCGTAGAAATGAAAACCCTAATGTTGGTGCCATGATAAAGGCAGAGTTAAACACCTGGTAGTAATAATAAGAAGGCATGTTTTGTCATTCAAGGATGTAGCTTGTAGCATGTTTTTGCAACTCTCCCTCTTGCTTCTATCAACGTGGCTCTTCAGCTAAAGACTAGGACATGTAACGTTACTCCGGTTGTTCAGCTACCTGGGGAGAGCTACTGTAAGGTGTTGAGTGTCCTTTTAGCTAAATGCACTGTTAGGCAGTGATGCAGTATGTTCAGGGCTTTTATTGTGAAATGGAAATTGCGACCTAGATGAATAATTGCATCCTGCAAACAAGGATTATAGGAATCCAAGATACAATAATACCATGAAGTAAAAATGTTTTCTGTCGCCAGCTTAATGTTGGTTCATACAATGTGTTGAAGCACTGAATATTCATTGGGCTCTTCAATGAGCAGTGCTTTCTGTTTCTCTGGGTAATGAGCTGCTGGATATCCTTCCTTCTGTCCTGCTATCAGAAAGTCTCTCTTTCCATTTTCCATTTCCCTCCCTCATGCTGTCTCTCAGATCACAGAGCTTGCAGAAGTCCAGTGAGGGGTTTTCTCTTTTCTTTCCTCCTCTCTCTCAGCCCTTTCTTTTGGGGATTTTGCAAAGAATTGTGGGTTTAATCTGAGCAACCGTGAAAAATGAGGCAGAGAAATGGAGGAATACTAGAGGGAGTGGGTGGAAATGGAGCCGAGAAAGAAGGGTGAGGCGGAAAGATACAAGGGTGTGGTTGATGTGAGGAGTGAGAGGGGGGAGGGGGGGAGAAAAAAGGTGAAAAGGGGGTGTGGTCATGAGATGGAGAGAACATGAAGAGGTGGGGGGTGAAGTGATGGAAAGATGAACGGACTGGGAGGGGAGTTGGTGGTGGAGGGTGGGGAACGAGTGGAAAAAACATGGAGTCAGCTGATAGCTCCCAGTTTCCATGGCAACTGAAGGCCTTTCCCACCCACTCTCTTTCTCTCTGCCTCATCCGCTCCCTCACTTCTTTCACACTTCATTTTCTTTTCAGTGTTTTTCTTGTTGTTGGGGGGCTGTCTCTATAATCGCGTGCTCGTCCCTTTTTTCGCCCGCCGATCCGCCCTTTCATTTCCTCTTCTCTCTTCTCCTATTGGCTGGTTATCCCTCTTCCTCACCTCAGCCAAGTTTGGTGCAGTTTCTGTGTGTTTGTCTTTGATGTGTTTGCTTCCTCTGTCCTCTCCTTATTCCCTATGGGAGCTCCTCAATCCCCTCTTTACCTGAACCAAGTTGGATCGTTTTTTTTGACGTGAGCATATCCAAACCTTTTTATTGTCACTTCAAGAAAAACACCAATGCTTGTAAGGAATACAAAAACATTTTTAATTGGTGCTTTCCCCCTTTATTATTATTCAGTACAGCTGGAAAGACAGAGACGTAGTGTACAGATTTGTTCAGGAATGAACCCTAAAATTCAGATAATTAGTTGGCATTTAGCCACAGCAACGCTTAAACTTTACTCTTACTCCGTTATCTGTGTGCAATGATAGTTGACTGCAGGATGGTGTTTCCCAACCTTAATATGTGCGCCTCCATCAGCCTGCAGCCGAACTGTGTGACCCGATAAAAGGGCGTAGCGTTGTCTCCACCCTCTCAGCAGAACTGGATGGAGGCCAACTCCTGGACTGCTGCTCCCTCTCACTTCTCCTCTCTTTGACTCTCTCTCTCGTAATCAGTACCAGTCTCTCTCTATACCCAGCAGCCCTCGCTCTCACTCTCTCCCCCTCCTCCCCCTCTGAGTCCCACACAGCAGCCATTGTTCTGTGAGGAGCTCCACAGCTGAGCCCTGGGTGGCTGTCGAGGAGAGTGGGGTGCTCTGAGAGAAATCTAGAGCGTGATATGAAAACGCCTCAGCAGCCGTGGTTGTTCAGAGAAGTCCAGTTTACTGAGCTGAATGAGATCAGAGCTGCAGCAAACTGTTGGTGAAACACGGCTTTCGTTGGTGATTTCATCCATTGACCCAGAGTCTGAAATGTTGGCTGAATGTTTGATGAGACAAAGTGAAATCTTTAGCTTTCCCTGGCAGCACACACGAAGGCTCTGAAGGAATGCTTTGTACCAAAATGCACCCTGGGAGTTGTAGTTATCTCCTCAAGCTTATTTGATGTACATAGGCTTGCACTTTTTACTTTTCGTACAAAACGCAACGATATACAATTAAGGTGCAAAAAAAAAGACAGAATGTTAAACAAAAGCATACACAGAAAATGCACTGAAGACAGGGATTTCAAGAAGTGGTCAAGCAAAAATCTAACATTTAAAAAAGTAAAAAAACATTTGAATTGTGACTTTAGTGGTGAGTTTTCAAATGCCATTTAAATTGAAGCACTAAGGCATTTAATTTTGCAACTTTTTAACTTATAAGACCAGCTATATAAGTTAATGGTACTGATAGTTTAACTCGAGCGTTTCTTGGTAATCCAAATCAGGAAGCACTGTCATCACTGTATGTGTGGAAAAGGAATGCGACGTCTGAAATAACTTCATGTTCTTTGCACCTCTATGATAAATATAAATATGTGTTACCTTTAGTCCACTGCCATGTTCATGTAACGACCATGTGACAGAAGTTTTAAAAAACCATCTGCTGCTGTGTTTCCCTTGGTCGTGTGTTTTCAGCTACATCAAATAAAACTAATGAGATCATTTCTGTGTTTGTGGCTCCTGCTGGCTTTTTAAACTCTAAAGCAGCATGCATTGACATACTTCACTTAAGCGTGATTACATTAGTCTCATTAATATCTCGGTTTGTCAATGAAGTCCTGTGAAAGTCTGATTGAGTTGAGCTTATCATTTGACTCGGCAAAGGTCAGGAGGAAAAGTAATAATGAGTTACCAACGGGTATCCAATAATAATACTTATCTGTATTTGGATACGATATTTTAAACAAGTGAAGCAGCAAAAAGGGATTCAAAATAAGGGGAATATGCATAAGAATTACGCATGAATAGTAAAAAAGTGCCACACACATCCCAAAGTACAATCAGCTTCCTAAAACTCTTTCTTCCCTCCGTGTGCCCTGCAGGTGGGTGAAGGTGAGGACTGCACACAGACGACAGACCTGAGGGTGAAGACGGAGCCGGTGTGTAAGTTGGAGCCCGCCTCCCCCGACCCGCCCCCCGCTGAGGACCAGACCGAGCCCGTGGACCTGTCACTCAACAAGCCCCGCCCCTCCTCGCTCCCCTCCTCCGCCGCGGGCACCACCATGAACCCTGCCCCCAGCGGCATGGTGACACAAATGTCCGCTACACCCGTCCCCTCCACAATACAAACCATAGGCTCCATGGTAAATACAGTTTGCTCTTTTTCAATGGTGTGAATGAATGGGTCCCAAAACCTTGAAATTAGTCAGAATATTCCCTTGAAGTCAAACTGTTAAACACCTGAACTAAGTATATAGACTCTTATGGCACTATTTTATTGTATTTACTTGCACTATTTTATCTGTTTTATTGATAAATACCTTTTTTCTCTTTTTCAATGTTTTGAATGAATGAGTCCCAAACCCTTATAATGAGTCAGCATATTCCCTGGAAGTCAGATATTTTTTTGGTGATAGAAGCGTGTTAATATGTGGGGATTACCCTGCTGTATCATATCATCATGTGTTTGCCGCTGATTTTAATTTTTGCAATATTCCCAAATCCGATGGAAGAATCTCCTTAGGCCAGAGACCTTTGCGATGCTAACTTCCGGAAAGGCCAATGAAAATATGTCTTCTCTGCACCACTCCATTGTGAGGCATGCAGCATACAGAGCAATTAATTAGCCAATTTAAGTTAAGTTTCGCAGTAGATCTAACACTCTTCCTCTTCCTCCTCCTCCTCCTCTTCCTCCTCCTCCTCCTCCTCCAGGTCCTCTCTCCAGGCTCCATCTTGGCCACTCAGGGAGCCGGGGGTCAGCAGATCCTCCACGTCATCCACACCATCCCCTCCGTCAGCATGCCCAGCAAGGTGGGCCAGCTGCAGACCATCCCGGTGGTGGTGCAGTCGCTCCCTGTCGTCTACACCACCATGACGACTGACAGCGTCGCCACGGCAGCCATCACCGTGCCGCTCATAGGCAGCGACGGCCGCTCAGAAGGATCTGGTGAGTGTTGCTAGGAAAACTTCCAGTAAAGCTTCTTTCCCACGACATACAAAACACACTTATATCCACCAACATCTGTATATATAGGATATACATATTTCTATAAGTATTTTTATATATATCAATATTTTTGTATTCGGGATTGTGGGAATCAGTATTTCGATCTCTCTGTCTGTACGCACAAACTGAAAGATTGACAATAAAGTTGACTTTGACTTTGACTTGAGTAAAAGGTTACAATCGTTGTTCATTGTCGTGACAAATGACACTGCATCAACCACAATATTATCGGCTCTAGCTTCTATCGAAAGTGATGGGAACATGACACCTAGTTATTATAAAATAAATCTAATCAACAGTGATTTGGACTCTTATATTGAGTTATGTTGTACCGAACATACGATAAATATTCTCCTCTCAAAGCCACTAGACTCCATTGCAACAAAAAAAAGAAGTTTTTCTTGCCGTAGTTCTTCTTGTTAGTCTTTCCACTGTTCCAACAATCACCAACATGTGGGAAGAGACTAAATTAGTAACATATAAAAGACACATAAAACAAGGTAATGGACCATAAAGGACACATCTCCCATTGGATTTAAAGGATTCAAAGACCTGTTTTGTCTTGGGTGCATGAACATCTTGAGTCTCGGGCTCTGCCAATAGCATTAGGGGGAATTTACTTTTTAGGAAGTCCTTGAAAAGTCTTTGAATGTTATGTTTAAGAAGGTGTGAGATCTCTGATTTCTGTTTTGCATGTGACAGAAGAAGGGATGCCAAATGTATGTACACACACACACACACACACACACACACACACACACACACACACACACACACACACACACACACACACACACACACACACACACACACACACACACACACACACACACACACACACACAGTGAAACAGAACTAAAGAACATATTTGGGAAGGATGTTGGGAAGGTCCACTGCACAGGGAGTGTTTGTTTAAAGATCATGCAAATCAATATCATTCAGGAAGAGGAAGGAGATGGTTGATTTATTTCTATCTTTGATTGTCACGCCTGCCATTGTTCGTCCCTGATCTGTCACTCCTGCCCAGTGTGTTATTTCCAGGGCGCTCTCGGCCTCAGAGGAGTTCAGTGTGTCTCTTGAGGGATGGTTGGTGTGTTTGTGGTTAGTGATATGTTAGACTTGCCGTCTGTCGGCCTGTCTATCTTTGTCCTTCTGGAAGCCGTCCATATGTGCCAGATGACCGATGCTGCCGTCTAAATGAGGAAACTTGGCGAAATGTTACACAGAAGTTCTACCTCATGAAAGTAAAAGTTATTGCTCTTCCCGATTGAAAGGCACCTGTCAACATCTCAGCAGCTGATTCTGTCGAAGTGTCATGAATCAGAATGAGAGCACACACTGTTCGACACTGCTCAGTCATTTTTTTAAACTTTTACCTGAGCTGCTACTCAAACACTCTTAAAGTGCCGTGACCTTTCTCTGACTCTGAGATGACGCAGTGTGTGAACAGGTGATCAATGCTGAAGAACCTGCAGAGGGACACGTGTTGTCATGCTGTCATCAAGTCAGACTTAAACACTTGAATCCAGTCGATTAGTGTTAAGAAACTGTGCACAGAGGAGGCTGTGTAAACATGACGGGAAACTCGTTGCTCAGGCTAGCTGGCGAAACGGGCCTCCACCCATTTGACAAACTGCAGTAAAGTCAGTTTAGTTCACCTTGGTTTCTGATCCAGAGCCGCGCGGCCTCCACTCAGGAATGTAAACGACGGAGGAAGTGACTCTTGGAAAATGTCCAGAAGAATCTCCAACACACAAAGTGGCCTGAAGATGCTTTCAGTTTTTAACATCGTCAGAGTGATATTCACATTTGGGATTTTCCTCACTTTATCTGCTTCTTCTAATTTAGAGTCGGAGCATAATAATTTCTCAATTTGGGATCTAGTCTATTGATAACAGCCATTTTAAGAATGGACTCCTTTGTTTACTTTTCATTCTACTTTCATGTGGTTAGCACTCCTAAGGGGCGGGACACTTCTAAGCGGTTGACCAATCACAACAGAGCCGGACAACTAACCAATCAGAGCAGACTGGGCTCTGGTTTCAGACAGAGGGTGAAAAGAGGTGCTGCAGCACAGACAGTACGAGAACAATTAAGAGCTTTTTGAACATTAAAACATGGAGACACTACATACTGATATACACCTGAACATCAGCAGGAGAGGACTCTTTAAAGTAGAGACACTACATACTGATATACACCTGAACATCAGCAGGAGAGGACTCTTTAAAGTAGAGACACTACATACTGATATACACCTGAACATCAGCAGGAGAGGACTCTTTAAAGTAGACACACTATATACTGATATACACCTGGACATCAGCAGGAGAGGACTCTTTAAAGTAGACACACTACATACTGATATACACCTGGACATCAGCAGGAGAGGACTCTTTAAAGTAGACACACTACATACTGATATACACCTGAACATCAGCAGGAGAGGACTCTTTAAAGTAGAGACACTACATATTGATATACACCTGAACATCAGCAGGAGAGGACTCTTTAAAGTAGAGACACTACATACTGATATACACCTGAACATCAGCAGGAGAGGACTCTTTAAAGTAGAGACACTCCATACTGATATACACCTGAACATCAGCAGGAGAGGACTCTTTAAAGTAGAGACACTACATATTGATATACACCTGAACATCAGCAGGAGAGGACTCTTTTTAAAGTAGAGACACTACATACTGATATACACCTGAACATCAGCAGGAGAGGACTCTTTAAAGTAGAGACACTACATACTGATATACATCTGAACATCAGCAGGAGAGGACTCTTTAAAGTAGAGACACTACATACTGATATACACCTGAACATCAGCAGGAGAGGACTCTTTAAAGTAGAGACACTACATACTGATATACACCTGAACATCAGCAGGAGAGGACTCTTTAAAGTAGAGACACTACATACTGATATACACATGAACATCAGCAGGAGAGGACTCTTTAAAGTAGAGACACTACATACTGATATACACCTGAACATCAGCAGGAGAGGACTCTTTAAAGTAGAGACACTACATACTGATATACATCTGAACATCAGCAGGAGAGGACTCTTTAAAGTAGAGACACTACATACTGATATACACCTGAACATCAGCAGGAGAGGACTCTTTAAAGTAGAGACACTACATACTGATATACACCTGAACATCAGCAGGAGAGGACTCTTTTTAAAGTAGAGACACTACATACTGATATACACCTGAACATCAGCAGGAGAGGACTCTTTAAAGTAGAGACACTACATACTGATATACATCTGAACATCAGCAGGAGAGGACTCTTTAAAGTAGAGACACTACATACTGATATACACCTGAACATCAGCAGGAGAGGACTCTTTAAAGTAGAGACACTACATACTGATATACACCTGAACATCAGCAGGAGAGGACTCTTTAAAGTAGAGACACTACATATTGATATACACCTGAACATCAGCAGGAGAGGACTCTTTTTAAAGTAGAGACACTACATACTGATATACACCTGAACATCAGCAGGAGAGGACTCTTTAAAGTAGAGACACTACATACTGATATACACCTGAACATCAGCATGAGAGGACTCTTTAAAGTAGAGACACTACATACTGATATACACCTGAACATCAGCATGAGAGGACTCTTTAAAGTAGAGACACTACATACTGATATACACCTGAACATCAGCATGAGAGGACTCTTTAAAGTAGAGACAATACATACTGATATACACCTGAACATCAGCATGAGAGGACTCTTTAAAGTAGAGACACTACATACTGATATACACCTGAACATCAGCAGGAGAGGACTCTTTAAAGTAGAGGACACTACATACTGATATACACCTGAACATCAGCAGGAGATGACTCTTTAAAGTAGAGACACTACATACTGATATACACCTGAACATCAGCAGGAGAGGACTCTTTAAAGTAGAGACACTACATACTGATATACACCTGAACATCAGCAGGAGAGGACTCTTTAAAGTAGAGACACTACATACTGATATACACCTGAACATCAGCAGGAGAGGACTCTTTAAAGTAGAGACACTACATACTGATATACACCTGAACATCAGCAGGAGAGGACTCTTTAAAGTAGAGACACTACATACTGATATACACCTGAACATCAGCAGGAGAGGACTCTTTAAAGTAGAGACACTACATACTGATATACACCTGAACATCAGCAGGAGAGGACTCTTTAAAGTAGAGACAATACATACTGATATACACCTGAACATCAGCATGAGAGGACTCTTTAAAGTAGAGACACTACATACTGATATACACCTGAACATCAGCAGGAGAGGACTCTTTAAAGTAGAGACACTACATACTGATATACACCTGAACATCAGCAGGAGAGGACTCTTTAAAGTAGAGACACTACATACTGATATACACCTGAACATCAGCAGGAGAGGACTCTTTAAAGTAGAGACACTACATACTGATATACACCTGCACATCAGCAGGAGAGGACTCTTTAAAGTAGAGACACTACATACTGATATACACTGAACATCAGCAGGAGAGGACTCTTTAAAGTAGAGACACTACATACTGATATACACCTGAACATCATCAGGAGAGGACTCTTTAAAGTAGAGACACTCCATACTGATATACACCTGAACATCAGCAGGAGAGGACTCTTTAAAGTAGAGACACTACATACTGATATACACCTGAACATCATCAGGAGAGGACTCTTTAAAGTAGAGACACTCCATACTGATATGAACCTGAAGATGAACAAAATAAGTCCTCTTTAATTGGTTAAGTGCAGTTGCCGCCTGTTCTTGTAGTCGTATAGACACTCTTCTTTGTTGGTGCATGTCATCAGCCCACGTTCAACACTGATCGGCAACAAAGAGTGAAGATGTGAGCCTGACAAGGGGAGTGAGTGAATGGGGGGGGGGGAGAGGGGAGAGACAGGAACTTTGATATTTTCTGTTTCCTCCTGTACCTGCTATGCGAAACAAGCAGGAGGCAGCATGACATGTTCTGTTCCTGTGGAGCTGTGTGGAAGGAAAAAGGATGGAGGGGGGGTGGATAGGTAGATACTGATGGAGGAAAGGAGTCAGACTGGGCGGGGGGGGGGGGGTGTCGGGTGAGGAGGAGCGGATTCAGGAAAAACGGCAACAGTGAAGGGGTCGGGGGTTTTAATTGTCTCCAGAAACAAAGAACACTTCTCTTGCTGTGTGACCCTCTCCATACCAACACACATACTCCACCCAAATTCCTTGCGTCACCCCCTCCACCCCCCAGACCCGCCTCACCCCTCCTCGCTCTCTCTCTGGACTTTAAACCTCATGGTGGCCACATTCCTGCAGATAGATGGGAGGAGGGGGGTCGGCTTTTTTCTTGTTTTCTGACCAAAGAGTTAAAAATCACACTCTGAATATGCAGTGTTCGGAGAAGCACTCAGATCTTGTACTTGAGTAAAAGTAGAAGTACTCAGATTGTGTACTTGAGTAAAAGTACCCAGATCTGTTAAGTAACTAAAAGTATTAAATACATGTAGTGGAGTAAAAGTGCACATTTAAAAAAAATGGAAATACTCAAGTAAAGAAAAGTACCTCAAAATTGTAATTTAAGAACAGTACTTGAGTAAATGTACTTAGTTACTTTACACCACTGTTCTTTGTTTGCTATTGTAGTGTATTTTAGCTAAAGTAGTTTTATTTCTGACGAAGCAAGACACTGACTGAAACGGGGGAGAGAAAGAGGGAGAAATGTCCGGATAGACTAAGTGAATTAGAGCTGCTCTCTGATCCAGACACGGATCATCTGACCGCAGAGGACATGATGTTTACAGACATATCACATCTCACCAAGGAAATCAATATGATACGATCGAGATAATATAATATAGGAATACCTTCTCGCATCATTCCCATTGATAGTAATCATATTACCAAATAGATCCTTTTAGAAATTACATTTCAGAAGCTATGTCAGGAATGTTATGACCACGTCACTTAATGAAGAATACATATTAAAATCTGATCAGGGTTTGGAGATAACTGTTAACATGCCATGGGATTACCTAAAGCTCGACTATAACTAGTCAAGATTATGCTTATATATCATGCTTTTAGATCCTACTTAGTGTCACTTGATTATAGTTTTGATTAGATCTTTCCAATAGGGCAATTTGGCAAATGTTTTTGTGAAAACTCCTGCTGTTGACTGTTGTGTTTCTTAAGATTGTGCCAGTTTAAATGACTAATTAAAGTATTTACAATGCATTTTATATTGCATTGAAAATGTTTTGAGATGTTCAAAGAGAAAAGAAAGTCAGATTCTTGTCGGTAAAAGCTACATTTTTTCTATATTTATTAAACAGTGATGTTACATTTGAGATCATTTGAAATATTCTGAGTACATTTTCCGAAAACTAATGAGATTTCTCATCCTATCATAGTACGTAAAAAAAAACCTTTAAAACGCTATAATTTTATGATCATTTTCATTGTCATTTAAACCATTATTTGTATAGAAAACTTGATTAAAGCCTCTCTGAAGATCAACTTTGTGATCTTCTTATCTCGTTTCATCTCACTGAGATACCTGGCATTACAGAGATTAGCATTCATTTCATTTTGCAAATATCCAACCATACTCAAAGCAAAGCAAGACCACTTCTTTCAAATCTTCCTTGGTGAAAACGCAAAAGATGTTAGTATTTCCAGCAGCTTGCCTAAACTGAAGGGCGCTCAGCAGAGGCTCCGGATCGCCTCCAGTGATTTGTCTTTCAGTTAATTGCTAATTAGCATTGTCTCTCAGTTCTGCAGAGTGTTTTTCATTAACATCTGTTCACCCTCTGCTCCCCCTGCTCTGACATCGTTAAAGGTTGTTGAAATCGCAAAACAAGAAAGAGAAGCAGTGTTGAGACACGGAAGAGTTTCTACCTGGTAACAGAAAGTTAAGAATTGTTAAGAAAAATGTAGAAACGAGAAGTCCAGACATTTCCAGAATGGGGTATTGCCAATTCTGCAGCCGAGCAGACCACACCTAAGAAGACACACACACACACACACACACACACACACACACACACACACACACACACACACTGATCTTTGTCTTGCTAATCTGTTGAGAAGTTATTAACCCCCTGCTGTTTTCTGTCTGTTCCCCCTTCCTTCTTTTCACTTCTTCTTCTTCCTTCTCCTAATTTAATTCCCTGATTCTCTCTTTTTATTCCATCTATCTTTTTCCCTCTCTGTAGTTCGTTTTAAGCCCGGCTCGACGTCTCCGGTGGAGTTTCAGAGTGACAGCGATGCAGAGAGCGGCACAGAGTCGGGGTCCGCCTCCCTCAGCGCCCAGAGCCTCGACGCAGGGTGAGTCCAGACACAGATGCAAACAACAAGCTGACTATATTTAAGGACACCTTGAGTTCAAAATGTTCACACACCTGAGAGAAATACATTCCTGCAAAGTGGGTCGCATATGTGGTTTATTGTGCCACTAGTCTTTGTTTTGTTCTGGTGTTGTTCTCTACCAGCATCTGTATTAGCATGTAGGTGATGCAGTCCTGATTGCTGCAACTACAAAGGATGGACATGCTGTAGGTTGTAGAGCCACATTGATCTGAGTATCCACAAAAGTATCCTAAATTAAATGGTCATTTGGGGAATTTACATGCCATTAGCTTAAGTCTGTAGAGGAGACAAACTACCCTTGCCCTCATATAAATATGTTACGGCTATATTATAATATTTGTTAGATTGTAGTGTATTCTACCTCTGCCTTAAAACTTTAAATCAGTTACCTGTGCCAGAATGCCAATGTTTTAATGTTGGGTTACAATTTGCAATACATTTGTATGAAAACCTGTCTTCTGCTACAGCTAAGGTCCATTATAAAGGAGATGTCTGCCGCTGTTGACAGGACATAAATGCAACAAATCATGCATGATGTCATCTCAGTTCAAAGTCCATGATGGGAGTTGACAGGGCCAGCGAGAGAGAGTAAATGCGCAGTGGGGTTTCTGGGAAATGTGGTCTTTGTGTGGATCACCTTCCTCCCCTGCAGAGTAATTACATTACTGCGGCGCTGCCTGGCTGGACACTTATATAACCTTATGTAACCCTCTGTATGCAGTAGAACATACGGAGACGCACTGGATGTATCAGAGTGTGTGTGTGTGTGTGTGTGTGTGTGTGTGTGTGTGTGTCGTGTTTGCGTGCTCAGTACAAATTGAGGACTTTTGTTCTTCTCCAGTGAAGTGTGGCATTTTGAAAGGTTATTAACTCAAGGCTGCAGAGTGAAGGTTACTGTGGCCAGTGTAGAGTCACGCAACTGTGTGTGTGTGTGAGTGTGTGTGTGTGTGTGTGTGGTGTTTGTTAGTAAATCAGGACATAGCTCCTGCCACACCCAGTAGGTGAGGCTGCTGACTGTAACTGAAATCCAGGGTGTGGACGCAGACGGTTAGCTTAGTGCTTTAATTGTGTGTGTGTGTGTGTGGCCTAGCATTACTATACTTGTGGGGACTCACCTCCCTTATGGGGACAAATTGGAGGTCCCCATAAGGGGAATCATTCATTTTAGGGTGAAGACTTGGTTAGAGTTAGGCATGTGTTGGTTAAGGTTAGGATAAGTCTCCAGGAAATGCATGTAAGTCAATGTAATGTCCCCTGAAGGTGTGTGTGTGTGTGTGTGTGTGTGTGTGTGTGTGTGTGTGTGTGTGTGTGTGTGTGTGTGTGTGTGTGTGTGTGTGTGTGTGTGTGTGTGTGTGTGTGTGTGTGTGTGTGTGTGTGTGTGTGTGTGTGTGTGTGTGTGTGTGTGTGTGTGTGTGTGTGTGTGTGTGTGTGTGTGTGTGTGTGTGTGTGTGTGTGTGTGTGTGTGTGTGTGTGTGTGTGTGTGTGTGTGTGTGTGTATGTAAACATGGTTTCGTGATGCACTTTGTCGTCACACTTCTTTGTAAAATGGCAAGTGAGAAACAGAGGTTTTTCTTTCAATAAAGTTTTAGCTACATTATGGTTGTTGAATGAATATCATAATTAAATCGGAAGATCACAGTACAAATAATGTTATCAACATAATTTAGATTGAATCTAAGAGGGAGAATATGGGGGGTGTATGTAGTTTCATTCTCTCTCTTTTGGTATGAGGAAAGAAGGAGTTAAGGTATGAGGAAAAGGAGACGCAGTGAAGTGGAAGCTGTGTGGGACTCTGTCGCCCCCCTGTGGCACAAACATAACTTTGAAATAAACCTGCTTTCATGATATGGCTATGGATAATGTATGATTTTCTTTTTTTAACTCATCACTGCCTCCCGTTCCCCCCTCAGGTCGGTGATGGACCTGGAGCCCGTGGACCCAGACTCTCCGGACGTCAAGAGGAGGCGGATCCACATGTGTGATTATGAAGGTTGCCAAAAAGTTTACACCAAGAGCTCCCACCTCAAAGCCCACCGGAGGATACACACAGGTAAGAGCTGAGCAGAGAAGCAACATCTGTCCAGGTTTAAAGGAGCACCCCTAAAAAGAACATCACTGCCGGTTACATTATATTATATTTAGCTGATGCTGAAGTGTTGTGAACTCAAAACATCACAAAACCTGCAGCTACATTTGGTTCAAAAAGCCTAACTATTGTAAGTGCCGATGGATTAGTTTCCAATGAGCTAAACTTCAATCAAAGAGTCAGATTTTTCTGCTGGTATATTAATTGTCAGGTATCTACGAAGAGTTGAACCCTTAAAAGGTCCACCAGTCCAAAAGCAAAACATTTATTTGCTCTCCTAAAGAAAATGCTACAAAATGGTGTTCCTGTTTTATCTTCTTCAGGTAACACAAACACTGGTAGTTCTGTCTAATTATTAGACATAAAAATTGCAAAATAATTTTTAAAAGGTGAAGAGAGCCGTAAATAAAAAGTTGAGCAGGCTAAATGCTTTTGTTTGGTGTTATTTGTTCTCATAATCAACATTTTCCACTTACATTGAATAATCTTACAGTAAAATATCTTTTGTAAAAGAGGCAGAGAGACATTTTACCTGGGCTGGGAATTCTGGGAAATGTAGTTCAAACCTAACTGAAGCAGATCCGTCTGCTTCCAACAGAATCCAAACACTCTTCTCGCCTCCCATCTTTTTCTTACTGCCTCCTTTCCTGTCATCTCTCCTAACTCCTTGTCTCCTCCCCCCCCCAGGAGAGAAACCCTACCACTGCACCTGGGAGGGCTGCACCTGGCGCTTCGCCCGCTCCGACGAGCTCACCCGACATTTCCGCAAACACACGGGCATCAAACCGTTCCGCTGCACCGAGTGCGACCGCTCCTTCTCCCGCTCGGACCACCTGTCCCTGCACCGCCGCCGCCACGTCATGATGTGAACTCTGACCCCCCTCCCTCACCCTCACCTCCCCCCTCACAGCACATCTTGTACCAGAGACCCCCCTCCAAACTAAGGCTAAAAAAAACTTCACCTCTGCTGGAGCCTACATCAGGATTTATATCAGCAGAGAGAAAGAGACACAGTACCTCCTCGTCTTCTTCCTCCTCTTCCTGCTTCTCATCATCATCATCATCATGGAATCACAGGAATATCAGGAATGTGTGTGTGTGTGTGTGTGTGTGTGTGTGTGTGTGTGTGTGTGTGTGTGTGTGTGTGTGTGTGTGTGTGTGTGTGTGTGTGCATTGGAGGTTTAGTTTTTCTAATATGTGTGTTTCAACACATCCTCATCTTCATCATCATCACCGTCCACCCAGCATCCTCCATCTCCTCTGAAGGTCATACAACAGCATCCATCCGAAGGAGAGGAGGAGGAAGAGGAGGAGGAAGAGGAGTAGAGTGTGATTTCTTTATGAACTGAAAGCAGAACGATGTCACTTCAGCTGCCTGAACAATATGAACTCTGTACATATCGGAAAGTTGGGAAGTTGTGAGAGCTGGAATTTGATATTTTATGAATTTTTGAAAACATATGTCAGTAAGAAAAAGTGAATGAATTATCTCCTTCCAACCACAGGAATATTTTAACAAACTACATTTATTTTGAGGTACAAATATTTATCTTTATCAGGAGCTTTCTGATCGAACAGTTGTCTCTGAAAAGTGTGACCCTCTATCAGTGTTAAAAAATACATTTGAGATGAAAAAAAGTATTCAAAATTCAATTCCCAAACATCGCTATGCTCTCTTAAAGAACCCAGGAACTAACTGTGTGCCATAATAATTGACCTAACAGGCAACATTATGTCTCAACCTAAAACATCAATCGGCTTTATTTGCAGACACGTTTTCCCGATGACAAGACAATTTGAGTTCCTGCCAGTTTGGAAAGTAGACGCCCCCCTCACATATTTGATCGTGTGCTTGTGAGGAGCAGCTGAAGTGACGTCTCACAGATGTTTCCCTGTTAAACATCTAAAAGTACTATTTTGTCCCGTCACCCTCCCCCGACCCCCTCCCCTGGTACAGGGAGCTACAAGACTGTGAACTTTATAAAGATGAATTTTGTTTTTATTGTATCAATCAAGTTATTGTTATTGCGTGTTCTCCCCGCACACACCTCCCTGATTGTTCTTCGATAACAGTATTTGCTTTTTATGCGTCGTTGTTGCTGTCGTCTTATGAAATAAGGCTCTTCAATTCTCTTTCTCCTTCTTTGCCAGGTTTGGCACTCTTAACAAAATGGCATCCTTTTTAAAAAACAAATGTGTTTTTGGCTGTGAAGAAGACGGAGGAGACACCAGTAGTTTGAGATTACAAGTAAAACTCTCGCGCAGGGAATAGGGGAGCTTTTGTGAGTGTGTTTTCGTGTGTGTGTGTGTGTGTGTGTGTGTGTGTGTATGTGTGAGTGTGCATGTTTTGAGACAAACACAGAATCAGAATTTACGATTTTTACGAGTGTGTGTGTTCCGGGCACTTCTTTGACCTCCTGCCCGTCGAGCCTTAATAACTGAAGTCAATCTGTAAAGGGCGACGCCAGAACCACTGACAGATAAACTGAGACGCCGTTTATCAACATCCTGTCTGAGGACGGATATTTGCACTGTTGGCTCGTTTCTATCATTACTTTGTGTGGAGACATTCTATTACTCGTTTTGAAGCGTATGGACTCTTCGAAATTAAAAAGCTTGGTATTGGAACTTTTAAAATTCACATTTGAATTAGAGACACAATTACAGTGTAAACAGACTCTTGACTGCTAACTGTTCAACATTGGGACGGACAGTCAAGGGTTAGGAAATGTACTTGTTTTTTGCACAAAGGAAAGAGGGTGCTCGATAGAGAAAATCACAGAATGATGCACACACGGCTTATTATGGACAATGTGGTCTTATGTAAAGTATAGCAGCAGAGTCTCATTTGTAACGAGGACATTTTGAAAAGAATAGAACAGTTGTCCCATGAAATCCTGCTGAAAGTCTGCCCCATTTGCACTGGTTTCATGACCTCACAGGAGCCAACAGCCGCCGTCTGTCAGTGGTTCTGAGAGGAACCAGGCACTGTGTCGGGCTGCAGGGTCCGTGGTGCCGGAGATTTAAAACTTAGCGCTCTCCTCACTAGCATTTCAACCAGAGTGGGGGTCCATTCTCTTTCAAACCAGTTCAAGCCTCAACAAACGAAACCCCTACAAAGTCTAACGGAGAATCTCCTGTTACTGTCTTAACCCTTCCTGATGTAAGCAGTTGGAACAGAACCTCTCACCCGTGGTGTCCATGTCTTAAAGTGGGCTGTTCTCCAGCTCTGGGCTGAACTTGATTATGCAACATGACCTCGCTTCACTCCTCTGATCTGAGCACTAGCTGCTCATTCTGCGGATATGCAGCTCACAGATCCTCTAACGGGAGGTCAGGGTGTGTGAAAGCCTGCGCTGTTGATCACCGAGCCTCCTCAGAATACACTTTCAGAACAAGAAACTCAAACTTGGGAAGTGACGTCTTAATCAAGAGGGGACGGTGATCTGCGGAGCACGCTTTTCCAAATCCTGATCCTTTCCAAATGGAGTTGTTGTCATTTCAAAAGCTAGTAAGTGAGAGCATAATGTCTGACCTTTGCAGTATGAGATGGAGCTGAGTGCATGCAATGAGCAGGGACAGTGTTCTGCACACTGCACTAAAAGCGATCTATTTGGAGGTTTTAATGCAGTGTGCAAAGCAATGCAAAGTTCCTCTAAACATCCCCTCTGCTTCAACTAAAAGTAACTAAGCACATCTTTCTAGAAGAGTATATGCATTTGATTGCAACTTTCTTTCTTTTGTAAACTGTTGATAAAGACATAAAGGACAATGACAAATAATTAAGATAAATCCATGTACATAAATGTATATAATCAAAAAGTGCAGAGTAAATGTAACTGGTGAATTTCTATTTTTAACACTGACTAGATAATGTGAAAAATCTCTTTCTTTTCCTTTTCCTCTGTTGCTTTGATGAAGTGTGTTTCGTCACGTGTTTCTTTCCAAATCGAATGAGACATTTGTTTCGTGGTTTCTTTAAAAAAAAGAGTTGGTCCCACTTGTGTTGTGCACTTGTTGCATGGAGAGTTCTTGTTTTCTTATAGTGACGTTGGTGAGCATGTCAGTGTGTGAGACTTAACATTGATGACCTGAGGAAAAGATTATAGGGATCCATTTATTATACTAACAGCTTGATATTTTCTGCGTTGGACCTCTTTTAAAATATGAAACAGTCGTGACATTTTGAGATATATTAGGATTGGGTCAGAACACTCGAGCTTTAGAGAACTTCAGGTCATACAGGGCTAAAAAATATTAATGTTTTTGTGATTTTTACACGCTCCAGGCTCATAGCAGCTTGATTATGGAAAAGTAACAACATATATAAAACATATCCAACCTGTTTGTTCCATTTCAAGTAACAGAAAACACCACCTGCAGAAATCCAGTTTCCACTATTCAAATATGTTTTTATACATTGAAGGATTTAATTACATGGACCCCACTCCCCTTTCATTTGAGCACATTGATCCCATGCAGCACCCGTTTTTATACCTGGAAAAGATCATTTACAAGCACACTGATCTACTCTGGTGTCCATTATATCAGCATATTGGTATGTTCTTCCCAAACACACACAGTTTCACACTGAATTATTATGATATCTCAGTGTTGGAGCTGCTGCAGGGAGACTGATGCATGCGTCGTGTTTTTCCTGCTTCCTGTTGTTGTTTTGTGCAAGCTTGTTTTCTCCTAAATCTTCTGTTAAAGCAGGAATCTGTGAACGACAGTGATTTAATCCCCGCTGAGACTCACGTCACTGTTTGCGAGTGCCTCCGCTCCTTCTGCAAAATCACAAATGTTAAGGTATTTTCTATTGAATGCAGTAACTTATGGGCCAGTACTATATTTACTCAGTGCAATGCAGTTATCATTATAATAATACAATTATTAATAATAT